>NC_068996.1:24901871-24905216 GCF_001194135.2 Octopus bimaculoides | reverse complement strand
ATATATATATATATATATATAAAATATCATATATATATATATATGTGTGTGTGTGTGTGTGTGATATAATATATATAGGTATGTATGTATGTATGAATGTATGTATGTACTATAATTTAAAACATATTTAAGGTCATTTTTTTCTGTAGTACATTTCAAATGCAAATGCCACTCTAAATAATAGCTCATTATACATTGGGTAAAAGACTCCTTAGGAGAGGAAAAATGTAGACAGCCACTTACAGAATAGTGACATTTTCATTTGAGATACCCTGTAAAGGAGACTTTCTTTGATATATCTCAAGAGGAAGAGAAAGAGAGAAATGTTAACAATGTGAAGTGGGGAATTACAAGGTTAAAAAGTTGTTTTTAAGTAAAGATAGAGAAAATAGAAGGGGAGAGGGGAGAGAGGGGGAGATAGAGCGAAAGAGAGAGAGAGAGAGAGAGAGAGAGAGAGAGAGAGAGAGAGAGAGAGAGAGAGAGAGAGAGAGAGAGAGAGAGAGTGAGAGAGAGTGAGAGAGAGAGAGAGAGAAAGTGTCTAGCAGAAGGAAATTTTAAAATAATATATTATTGTGATTGGAAGTGAAAAAACTTAGCAAAATAGCCATGGATATTATTTTTTAAATTTGCAATGGAATTAAAACTAATCATCATCATCATTATCATCATCATCAATTAACATCTGTCTTCCATACATGTATGGGTAGGATGGTTGACAGGAGTTGAGCAGGTAGAATACTACCTCAGGTCACTGTGTCTGTTTTAGTAGGACTTTTACAGCTGGATGCCCTTCTTAACACCAACTACACTGCAGAGTAGACTCAGTGCTTTTCACATGCTCTAATACAGGCGAGGTTATTTTTAGCAGGGTTTTTTTATGGCTGAATGCCCTTCCAAATGCCAACCACTTTACAGAATGGACTGGATGCTTTTTACATGACACCAGCACCATGTAGATAAAACCATTGCATCTATTCCATATATTGTTTTGTGCACATTAATTGTATATAATGTATATTATGATAAAATATTACATAATAAGGAATGTGCAATTATATATTGGTCTTGCAGCTTCTGTAGAATCAAGTATTAATAAATGATACATGCATTAAGTATTGCATAGATTGTTATTGTATATATTTTTCACAAGCAACAAGATTTATATGCAATAAAAATGCAAATCATCCTTTCTTTCTAAAAATAGCTTCCCCTAATTTTTTATTTTTTTGTTTTGTGGGTCCTGCTAGTTTGGATTTAATTTCAAAACAGCATTGGTAAATTTTTCTCTCTATCATCATCACCACTTCTACTAATCAGCATTGGTGTCATCATCATCATCATCATCATCCTCATCACCACCACCACCACCATACCACCACCTCCCCACTCCATGATTGTAGTTTGTGGTATGATGGTAGTGACATTAATGGAGGGGTTAGAGAATATAAGTAGTGAAGATGGTTCTGATGTTTGTGATTGGTAGTGGTGGTGGTGGTGGTGGTGGTGGTGGTGGAAGCAGTGGCAATGGTGGTGGCAGCAGTGGTGAATGATAATGAAGTTGATGATGATGATGATGATGATGATAACAATGACCATGATGAAGATGTCGATGCTGCCCATAATGATGGTGATAATGATGGTAAGAAGAGAGTGAGAGATAGAGCGAGAGAGAAAGAGAGGGAGAGAGAGAGAGAGGGAAAAGGAAAAAGAGAGAGGTAAAAAAATCAATAGCACATTGCCAAATTTGTCTAATGTACAATGAGGTGCCAAAACAAGTTAACCAAAGTGCTAAATTATTCTTATAAGTTAGACATTTTCCTGATGTTTCATTTATATATCCATTTGGCTAGTAGCCAGATCTATTAGAACTGTTTTGGTAGAAGAAAGAAAAAGGTTATGCACATTTGTTGCTGCCATAATCATTGTTATTGTCATTGTTACAGTTGTTGTTGTTGTTCTTAAATGTCTTTTCTCGACTCAGATGTAGCTGATTGATTAATTGATCGATTGATGATTTAACACTATCTGTCTTGTCTTTGTTACTGGTCATTCTGTTCCAAGACCAGGGGCAGTTTTAACTGTCTTGTTTAAGATGTGATGGGGATTTGGTTGTTATGTAGAAGCTGTCTCACAGACTGACATCACACTATCTTTATTTTTTTAGACAGTTGAAAGTTTATTGAGGGAAATTTGACTACTACATTCACCTGGTCAAGTGACTGACAACTGAGGAGCCTCTATGTTGACTCATGCGCCTTCCCCTTCGCTCTATTTTAAAAGCAGTATAGAATTTATTGAAAAAGGTTTTGTTCACCACCACTACTAAACAACCAGCGTTAATGTGTTAACATTCCCATAACTTAGCAGTTCAGGAAAAAAAGAACAATAGAAAAAGGACCTGGCTTGAAAAAAAAATAAGTGCTGGGGTCAATTCATTCAATTAAAAATTCTTCAAGGCATTACCCCAGCATGGCTGCAGCCTAATGACTGAAGAAAATAAAAGATAAAAAATTTAAAATGCAAATAAATTATGCAGTTTAAAATGAGTCGGTCATAAGGAAGCCTTCTCAGTGGTTCATGTGATCCATTGTTTAAGATGTTAGGATGTTTGTTGACTTAGATTTGGCTGGTGATTCTTGTTCTAAAGAAAATAATGGTTTATTGGTTTAGAAATTTAGTAACAACATTGAGTAGACCAAGTAACTATATAGAATCTCTTTAGCTGGTTCACAGGGCCTAAATTTCAAAATTTGTCAAAGAAGATATTTAGCTGCTACATCCAGTTGGTTAAAGGATGATGTAGTAAAAATATTTGCTTTGTATTTCAAGAGACTGACAGCTTGCCAAGTCTATAAACTGTTGTCCACGTGGGCGAAATGTCGGCCTTTGTAACACATTAATAGCAATATATATTCAGCATCACATAGTACTGTATCACTATTGAGAGATATTGGATAATGTTTTCAAAGGTAATTATTAAAAAATTTTACACAAAGAACTGTATGCAAAGCAATTAAGAGTATGAAGACAGGGAAATCCCCCGGCCCATCAGGAATCACTGCAGAGATGCTCAAAATATCTGGCAGTGTTGGCTACAGCCTAGTCACCCGTATTACGAACCAGGTGATACACGAAGGAGTCATACCCAATGACTGGTGTAGCAGCACCATAGTAAACTGCTACAAAGGTAAAGGTGACGCTTTAGATACTAATAATTACAGAGGCATCAAGCTGTTAGATCAGGTTATGAAAGTTACGGAGAGGGTCATAGCCCAACTAATTAGGGAGCGAATCAATTTAGATGAGATGCAGTTTGGGTTCGTGCCAGGTAAAAGCACCACTGAT
>NC_068996.1:24895978-24899742 GCF_001194135.2 Octopus bimaculoides | reverse complement strand
TATATAATTTATATGCAGTTAAGTATATGTCTGGTCATATGTTTCACAGCGATGGAGCTTAGCCCAATGGACGACATGTCAGACTTTGAAGCCAGAGGCATATAATTATATGAAAAATTATATACCTTCGGCTTTGGAGTCTGATGAGTCATCCATGGGGCTAAACCCTTTATGGATGCAAAACCATTGGTCACTCTATGACAGGACATATACTTAACTACTTATAAATACATTACTTTAGAGTGTGCTTCTTTTTTGGATATATAATACACTGACGATATATATATGTATATATACATACATTAAAGTAATTAAGCTAATGTCTGGTCATAGAGTGATCAATGGTTTCGCATCCACGAAAGACATAGCTTCGTGGACAACTCATCAGATTCTGGTGCGAAGACAAATTTAACTCTTCACCTCTTGGAGGTGGAAAGTTGTTATGGTCAATGGTCAAAAAAATCATCAGAGAATAAAAGGTCCAGCAATAGTGAGGATATGTTATTGCCCCCAGACCAGCTATTTGGAGATGGGGAATAAGGGACTTATCCCTTGGCCTGTTAATGGATTGTAAGGACTCTTTGGGGCTTAGTCAGTGAATAGGGAATTCCATACTTGCAGCAGATAGCACTTGAAATGGATACATGGTCTGAAGATTTTTTGGCAAGTATTCAGTAACCCAGGTCTCAGGGAGTCTTTGAGTATCTTAACTCTTGTTGGTGTAGGGGCCCAGTCATTCTAAGATCTTCCACTTGATATCGTATGGGGTCTCTTGATCTTTGAGATGCAGCACATGGCTGGCCAGGGATGTGACAAATCATCTTTCTGGGACCATAAAGGAGGACTTGTGGTCGAAAAAGTGTCCTTTGAATGCTGCACTGGCTGATCCAATATATTTTCAGGCTTGGGTGTTGGCTCTGTTCACATTACTGGTGCATCTTCGGTTGGCTCTGAGCCTGGGGATGTTGTTGTTTGCCATCGGTGTTGCTGGTGCTGCCGTCAGCGCTGTTATCATTATGACATGCGGGTCCAGTGATGCTGCTGTGGCTGCTGTCACTGTGGTTGTCCCTGGCCATAGGGTTGGTGCTAATGCCACCAATGGTGATGTTGTTGGACGATCCGTTGCTCCTAAGCCTGGATGTCACTACCTACTGCAGGTTGCTCTTGCAGTGTGTACAATGACTGTCCAGTGGAAGGCCAGTGTGAGGCTGAGGGAGTCATCTATGAAGCTGTGGTGACACCCAGGCCTAGCAACCACAGTAGGTAGTGACATCCAGGCTTAGGAGCAACAGATCGTCCAACAACATCGACAGTATCAGAGACAGTGATAGTGGCAGAAACACCAGCACTGATACCAACAGCACCAGTGCCAGTGCTACAACCGGAGAAGATGACCATGCCAATACCAGCAGCACCAGTGAAGCTACTGATTTCACACCCAACAGTACTCACATCACTGATGGCACCCACATCACCATTGGCAGCATTAGCACCAACCCTATGGCCAGGGACAACCACCTCAACAATAATATGCATAAGTCAACATGCATAAGTCGCCTAAAAGTCCATTAGTCAGGAAAAAAGATGCACTCCTTGCATTATGAGATTAGATCTCATAATGCAGGGAAACAGTTGCATAATCAAGTACCTGCATACCTGGAGAACTACGTTGTGCAGAAACAATTGTAGTGATTAAAAGATAAATGTCCAACCCCAACTCCAATTTTTTCAATTGTGTGTGTGTGTGTGTGTGTGTGTGAGTGTGTGTGTGTGAGTGTGTGTGTGTGTGTGAGTGTGTGTGTGAGTGTGTGTGTGTGTGTGAGTGTGTGTGAGTGTGTGTGTGTGTGTGTGTGTGTGTGAGTGTGTGTGTGTGAGTGTGTGTGTGTGTGTGTGTATATATATATATATATTATTCTTTTATTCTTTTACACGTTTCTGTCATTTGACAGCACCCATGGTGGAGCACTACCTTAAAGAGTTTTAGCCAAAAAAATTGACCCCAGGACTTATTCTTTGTCAGCCTAGTACTTATTTTATTAGTCTCTTTTTTGCAAAACTGTTAAGTTACATGGATGTTAACATACCAACATTGGTTGTAAAGCAATGGTGGGGGGGACAAACACAAACACACACAAATATACATATACACTGAACCGCAAAAGAAATGCGAGACATGTGTGACTGTGAAATATGTTTTAATTTCATTACGCCAAAGATAAATTTTCATAGATCTGATAAAGTCAATTTCGTGGATGCACTTTGACCACAGTCTATAGGTCGTTGTCATGTGTTCTTGTGGTGGGCAGATCCAGCACATCGAAATTGTAGGGTGTGACATGTTCAATACCGTGTATACCCTCCCTGGGTGTTTGAAACAGCCATACACCATTGGTACATGGAGTGCATGAGGCGGTTCACAAAAGCCATTGGCACCTGTGCCCACACCCTGAGGAAAGCTGCCTCCAGTTCCACACGAGTTGGCGGCCTTGGATTTCATCCCACAGGCATTCAATTGGGTTCAAATCTGGGCTGAGAGCTAACCACAGCTTGGTTCTGATGTTGTGCTGACGTAGGAAGTCCATGGTGACCCTGGCCATGGGGGAGGGAGCATTGCCCTGCTATAACACGTGGCTATGGTGACGTGTAAAGAAGGGCATGATGTGAGGTCTTACGATCTGGTCAACGTAGCGCTGCGCTGTGATACCATTCCCTCTTCCTGCACCAACATTTTGGAACACATGGGGCTCAATTCTCTGATTCAGGCCTATAGCACCCCCAAACCATGATGCTTTGGCCACCCCACGTGTCTCTGTCCATGATACATGCATCTCTGTAGCGTTCACCTTTCCTACACCACACCTTCACTCTGCCATCTGAGGTGGAACCACAGTACCAGCTCTCGTCGGAGAAGACTATCGACCTCCATTGTTGATGCCACCAATGCTGGTGCTGTGTAGCCCACTGTAGTCATGCTTGATGGTGGCAGGCAATGAGGACTGGCCCTCGAGCAGGACAATGGCAACGCAGATTATTGGCAGCCAGTCAACATTGTACCGTGTTGTCACTGGTGGGTCACTGTCCAGTGCCAACAGTCTTGCGAGCTATCATGCTGGCCAGCCTGAAGTGATCATGGAGGTGTTGCAGGTGGATGAAGCAGTCCTGCCTGGGCGTGGCGACCTGGGGGTGCCCTCATCAGGCACAATCTGCAGTGCTGTTTGTGTTGTTGTATTGCTGTTGCAGGCGATAGATGATGCTGACATGGACACTGTAAGCTTTCGCAACAACCAGAACACACTACCCTGCTTGCAATCAGCCAATAGCTTGTTCTCTCTGTGCTGCTGACAATCGGGTCATACCTGGTGCAGCCAAATCATGAATGCAAGAATGCAGTTCAAGTTGATTTTTATACCCATAACTTCCACGAGATGCACATGCATTTCAGTTTTCATAACCCACGGCATTCAACACAGCTGCGTTTTGGCATCTTGTTTCCGGGAAAGTTGAAAGGTTACCTGCAATTTGGGTCTCAGCAATAAACCAGCATATCTTGGAATATTTACACTAACATCCCCGAAATAAATTTTCAGAATTTACCATATAAAAATGACATTTGGAAAAATCATGTTTCTTTTGTGGTTCAATGTATATATATACGATGGGCTTCTTTCAGTTTCTGTCTACCAAATCTACTCACAAGTCTTTGCTTGGCCAGAACCATGTGGTTGAGAAGCAAGCTTCTTACCACACATCCACACCTTATATAT
>NC_068996.1:24894995-24895417 GCF_001194135.2 Octopus bimaculoides | reverse complement strand
AGAGCTGAGATTAATGTAAATCTTTTTTTTAGAAAGTTCTTAAACTTTGACTTACAAAACTCCAAGAACATTATTGGATTCAGTGTTACAAGTTAAGGGTGAAGGTCTACAAAAGCTATGGACACTACCCCTACAAAGGTAAAAAAAAAATGAGCTGTTTCCATAGCACTATACTACTGGTATCAATTCATGCCTAATAAATAATCATAAATTACCTGAATTTTTTTTTTCACTTTATATTTTAATTGTGATACAAAAAAAGAGCTCAGCCAACATATTTTCATGAACCAAATAGATTAATATTCAAAGAGTAACCCCTGGTATATGTACGTGTACATATATATATATATAAATAAATATATAAATATATATATATATATATATATATATATATATAGAGAGAGAGAGAGAGAGAGAGAGAG
>NC_068996.1:24881481-24894985 GCF_001194135.2 Octopus bimaculoides | reverse complement strand
AGAGAAAGAGAGAGAGAGAGAGAGAGAGAGAGAGACAGACAGACAGATTGAGACAGAGACAGAGACAGAGAGAGAGAGACACACACACAGAGAAAGAGGGAGAGGGGGATAGATAGATAGATAGATACTCTGAAAACATTATGTTTACATGTATATTTGATTATATTAATAAGAAAAACTGTTGTTCTTATAGAACTTACATATACTCGAGAGAGAATACTAGAACTATTTTACCACTGATGAGAAAAGATATTTAGTGTAGCTACTTGGCAAAGTAATTTGTGAAAATACCTCTTTTGAATTATTGTATCCAAGCAAGCAAGAAAAATAAAAATAAATCCTACAAAAGGATGAAACATACTCAAAAAATATATTCGAGCAGACTTTGTTTTGTTATATAATTTATATTCTACAGAGTGACTTCCAGTTAAATATACAATATACATGCTATTACAAAACTCATTTATTGTGTTTGATTAAATGTACATAGAGAATAGATTGAATTATAAACAATACCAAATTATTTTTTTATATTCTGACTTTATTTTCCTAATCTATGAATGTTATACTAATATTTAATGTTTGTTCATGCGAAACATGGAATTACACAAAATATTGGATTTGACAATACAAGTGTAAAGGAATATACATTTTCATAGGACTTTGAATTTTTTTTATTTTTCAGTGGTGACCATACCTTCCCCTCTTTTCTTATTTTTTCCATCCTACTTCCTAAAATTGACATCTTTGAAAGGTCACCAGGCCTTGTGAGAAAACGTGTTTATTTACAAATATGTTGATAGGTATACAATGGAAAGAAAAAAGAAAGAAAGGAGAAAGGAAAAAAAGAAAAGAAAGCTCTCTCTCTCTCTCTCTCACTCTATCTATCTATCTATCTATCTATCTATCCTTTCCCCATCCTTTATTATTTTTTCTTTTTCTTGATTGTCCTGAAACCTCTCTCTCTGTCTATTCTCCCCCTCTTTGCTTTTCTTTCTCTCTCTCCCTCTTTTTCCCAAAAAACAAAAGCAATATTCTCCTCTTCTAAACAAAGCAAAATGCATCCGATTCATATAAATGAACAATGAAAAGTTCTGTTTTTACCATTTCGATTTTGATTTTGTCAAAAATGAATGAAAGCACTAATAAAGAATTATCCAAAATTCTGACTGCCTCCTTCTTCTCAATATATACATCAGTAGTTGGGGAGGTATTGGAAGTAAAGTGTCACTGTAGAAAGATCTACAAGAACGAGAAAGGGCTCAAGATACACTGAGCTAGGTTTGTCAGTGGAAAAGAGGAGGCACAGGTGCAGTGCACAGTGGTAACACCTGGTGAGATGCAGGAGAAATGCAGGTAGGAAGCACCCCACAAGACCGTAAGTTTTTCAGTACCTGTGTCACCTCAAGTCCTCAGGAGGGGCAACCCACCCAATACCACACCAGAGGGGCCAATCCCAGCCAGTGAAAGAACAAATCAAATGGCCCAAGATGGGTGAAACAAAGAAATGGCAACAAGTGGACCAAGACCTTGACATAATATTGGATTTCACACTGGCAGAAGCAGCTGAACAGAAAGTGGATGCTCTTGTCACTTTTTGCATTCAATTTGGCAAAAGATCGATTTGGAACAGCTGACAGACTGGTTACCACAGCAATCAAAAGGAAACTTTGCAAAAGAGAAAGAGAGATGCACCATCCGAGGGGAGAGATCAAGACCCTCAATAAGTAGTACAAGAGGACCTCTACTAATGAAAGAGAAGGCATAAGGGACTTGACAAATTAGCTCCATGAATGTCTGAGAAGGCTTAGAAGAGCAGAAAGCACCCAGAAGCAGAGGAAAGAGAGGGAGACCAAACAAGCACAATTTGTCAAGAACCCTTTTAGGCTCACCTGAATGCTGTTGGGAGAAACCAAATCAGGGAAATTGACCAGTTCCAAAGAAAAGGTAGAAGCATTTCTGAGGAAAACTTACAATGATGACCTCTGAAACGAAGCCCTTGATGTTAACCCAAATGTCAGCAGAGCTGAAATACCAGTAAATAAATTCAACCTTAGCTGTCCATCCTGGAAAGAAGTGGAACAAATAGTGAAAAAGTCCGGATTGGAATCAGTTCCTGGCCCAAGTGGTATACAAGAAATGTCCGCGACTCCTTTGGAGGCTGTTGACACTGTTCCAAAAGATCTGGACAAAGCATATCGTCCCACCATGCTGAAAGAAGGTGGAAGGATGTTTTTTGCCAAAAGAAGAAAACTCCACAGCTGTTAATCAGTTCAGGACCAACTCCCTCCTAAGTGTTGAAGAGAATATCTTCTTTTCCATACTGGCCAAAAGGATGACATCATACATGACTGAGAATGGGTATATAAACACATCTATCCAGAAAGGTGGGGTTCTGGGTTTCTCAGGATGTCTGGAACACACTGGAATTCTCAGTCAGTTGATTCAAGAGGCTAAGAGAAGTAAATATGACTTGACAGTGGTTTGGCTGGATCTAGAAAATGCAAACAGATCAATTCCTCATGCCCTCATATATGCAGCCTTAACTGCTATTATATTCTCCCGCATGTTAGGGGAATAATCAGCAGTTATTTTGAAGGCATCCAGTTACATTTCAGAACAACCCATTTCACAACTCGGTGGCAAGACCTTGAGACAGGAATCAAAACTGGGTGCATGATTTCCCCCATTCTAGTCATCATGGGTATGAATCTCCTCATCAATTGCCGATAGAGAAGCCCAAGAACCAACAATGGAATCAGGAAGCTGTCAGCACCCAATAAGGGATGATATTATGGTAACAACTGCAACGCATGTGGATGAAGAAAGAGTGCTGACTTCACTAGAACACATGGCAAAATAAGCAAGAATGAGGTTTAAGCCCCAAAAATTGAGGAGCATGGTGATCAATGGGAGGCAAAGTAACCAACAAAATCAGGCTACAAGTGCATCAATAGAGGAAAATCCTTTAAACACCTTGGAAAGATATTTGCCAAGTCGCTCTCAGACAGAAGCAATGTCACCAACATTGTGAAACAAGCAGAGGAGTGGCTGATGAGGACTGATAGATAAGGACTTCCAGGAAAGTTCAAGGCATGGTTCTATCAACATGGACTGCTCCCAAGACTCATATGGTTGTTGATGCTGTATAGTAATTCCGATGACAAATGTGGAAAGGGTGGAGAGTAGCATAAATAAATACCTCTGAAGATGGCTAGGTGTTCTCCAAGCTTCACTTCAATAGGTCTGTACAACTTCCCCTATCATCCATAGTGGAGGAATTTAAAGTAGCAAAATGTACAAGATCTGGGTGGAAGTGGAAAGCTAGCGTCGCAGTTGCTCAGGCTGAAGGGATGTGACATCATTAAAGTTATGAGCAGGGGTCGCCAAGGTCTTGGTTCTTCCTATTTCCAACAATGGAAGAAAGCAGACACCAGGGATAGGCAAGCTATGACCCAAAAAGCAATGCAGTACCAGGAGGAAGAAAGAAGAAAATTAAGAGCTGTGAAGTTGGTATCTCAAGGTGCATGGACTAAATGAGATCTCCCTAAGCAGAAGCTCACATAGACTAACCTGTGGAGGCTGAAACCTTTTTGCATCTTCCTGCTGCAGGTGGTGTATGACACACTCCTGACACCAACAAACCTGCACAGATGGGGTTTGAGAGAAGACAAGCTGTGTAGACTTTGTGGAGAAAGGGGCACTCTGGCACACATCTTGGCAGGGTATGGAATAGCACTTTCTCAAAGCAGATATAAATGGCGCCATGATAGGGTACTTGTAACACTTGCTCACATGCTGGAGCAGGAAAGACACAAAAAACATCATCACCAGGGGAAGGAAACAGCAACAATTAAATTCAGGAACAAGGGAGTGAGGCCAGTAAAGTTAGCAAAAACAATACATTGCTTGCTACAGGATCTCAACCATGCACTAGCATAGCTAGAGTGTGTGCCACCCCAGACGCCACAAAAATACATATTGCTTACAGCAGACTCAAAAGTGGTTCCCCAGTTATGCTAGTGCAACCACGGGATATGAAAGTGGACTTAAAGGAGAGATTGCAGTTTCTCCAGGTTGTTCATTCAACCCTGAGGCCAGATGTAGTCCTGTAGTCTGAAAAGGCCAAGAAAATTATCATAATTGAACTATCAGTCTTGTGAGAAGAGGGGTGTGATGAGGCCCATGAACAGAAGTGTGCCAGATATGAGAGCCTTCTGCAGGATTGCAGGGAGAAGGGATAGCAGGCATGGTTTTTCCCAATTGAGGATAACTGAAGGAGATTCCTTCCTCAATTGGCATAGAAGATGCTTACAGCAATTGGAATGAGAGATAAGGAGTGAAGGGTGACTGTGCGCAGGATGGGAAAGGCAGTTAAAAGAGCCTTGTGTTGGCTTTGGAGTAAGAGAGGAGTTAAGCTGGAAGCCAGGAGGAGATGAGGAGCAGTGACTTGGCCTCCTCCACTGATCCACCAACGGGAGGATGTTGCAGTTCAGGGTCAAAACAGCTGATGAATGTTGAATACTGTCTGACGACATCAGTTCCTCTTGGTAAAGGCTCCATTCACTTTGGTAAATGGATAAAGCACCTCCTTATAGGTGTTATTAACATGTGTGTGTGTGTGTGTGTTTATACATATATACATAAACACACACACATTCATATGTATATATACGTATGTGCGCGCGCGCATGTATGTATCTTTAAAAAGAAAGCAGAAGGCTTGTATGTAGTCTGTGTCGATAAAAAATTGCGTCTAGTGGTATTAAACTAAAATTACCGAGAGAGATAGAGAGAAAGAGAAAGATAGAGAGAGAGATGTAGGTGGGGAGAGGAAAACCAAGACAACGTTTTGTTTCCCCTGTTAAAAATTTAAGAGTTACTTCCCTTTAACATTGCTTTTAACTGTCAGTTCAGTCCACCGTGCTTGTTATCATGTAATCTCTGTATGAAAGATTGAGAGAAACGGAGCGTTCGACAAAATGCCTTGAGGTATTTAGTTACACTACTGTACATAGTGAGTTCAAATCCCACTGAGATTAACTGTGCCTTTCATTCCTCCGGGATCAATAAAATGATGTATCAGTAAAGAGCTAGGAATATAGATATCGATTCAACCTCTCCCTCAAAATTATTGGTGTTGTGCCTGGATTAAAAACAATTATTATATAATCCTTGCTCAATCGAGTGTAACCTGTGGCTTATATCATTCCAACACCACCATTTGGTAATCAGTCCAACACTACCATTTGGCCCTTGGATATCATTAATGAAACATTCGCACCAAGGAAATATTCCCTCACTGTAACGGGTGTCTTTCTTAGCTGAACACCACACATCATTCTCAGCAATTGGGAAAGTCTGCATCGTTCATATGCTTTGTACACCCACTAGTCACTGACGCAAATTCATTTTGCGTCATTTTTTAAATCTCTCTCTCTCTCTCTCTCTCTCTCTCTTCGTCTTTTGCCCTCCCTCCCTTCCTTTCTTTCTTTCTTCCTTTCTTTCTTTCTTTCTTTCTTTCTTTCTTTCTTTGCTTTTTACTAAATGGCCTTACAGTCCTGAAACTGGTAAGATCTATGCTGTAGATGTTCTTTTAAAATTACTGCTAGTCAACACCAACAAGAAGAGCATGAACAGAGTAAAGTTTCAAAAGGGCAAATTTTCTGAGGAAAACAGACTGGGTACAATGAGAGTTGTGGGGTGGCGCAGGAGAGACTGGATGCATCAAGGGTGAAGCATCAAGTGGAGAGCCAAATGGACTGGGGAGTGCCTGAGTGGTGAAGGTATGAAACTAGCTACCTCTGAGAAGCAGAGACCAATATAATAGAAGTAGAAAAGACAGAGAGTGGAGACAGAATCCTTGTGGGTCAGAGGTTATATTTATCAGTTGTGTGACCCTTCTCTCAATGCTGTCCAGGATGATTGTGTATATAGCAACAGCCCTATTTCAGATGTGGGCACAGTACTTCAATATGGACTTTATAGAGCTTGACTTGAGTCTAATAGAACGCCAATAGTTGTTGAGAGCTGAAATATCTGCTGGCAATGAAGAGAAGAGCCAGTCTTTGGGATACACTTCTAGTTATGATAAGGATGTGCTCTTGCTAGTGGAAATCTTTAGTGATAGTGAGGGCCAGCATTTGGAGTGACTAGAGGTTCTAGTTGAACGTTACCCAGTTTAGATGGTCTGTGGTGGTGTTTTCTTGATATAAGTGTTGCTTGAGTCTTTTGCTATTAAAAGAGACAAGGTTGGTATGGCCTGACTGTTGGATGATCTTGAAATCTTCATTTACTGATTCAATGTAGGTTTGTTATGTAGATTGCAGAAAAAGTTAAGGAAGAATGAAGAGTTGTGTCATCTGCTCAAGAGTGGGTACTGAGGAATGTGGTGGCAAGTAGGTCTTTGAAGTACAGAATAAAGAGAATGGGGATCAAATTTAAATCCAGGAGAACACAGAGTTGATTGAGAGAAGAATAGAAAGAATGCTGTTAATACATGCCACAGTTGTGTGATGTGATAGAAAGCTAGTGATCTAAGTAATGAGAGATGGCTGGAATCTGTATGTGGAATATTTGGATAGGATATTTGCATGCTGAACATGATCAACAACTTTGCTGATGTGCAAAGCAACATTACTTTCATTAAGTCCCACTGCTAAATGATATAAAAGAATAGGTCTCCAGTAAATATGACTCTGTGAAAGACATACTGATGGTCAATGAGGAGAGAGAGAGAGAGAGAGAGAGAGAGAGAGAGAGAGAGAGAGAGAGTGTGGGGGGGCGTAATTCACAAGTGTTGGAGAATCTCACTGTTAGTGAGAGCAATAGGGTAATAGTTGGCTGGGTCAGAAGGGTTATTTTTCTTTGGAATGATGCACACTGAAGTGTACTTCTAAATGTCTGGGTATATCCCTGGAGAGAGAGAGAGAAGAGAGAGAGAGAGAGAGAGAGAGAGAGAGAGAGACAGACAGACAGACAGACAGAGTGAGGGTAATGAGGGCAGAGAGAAGTGGAAGAGAAAGAGATTAAAGAATTTGGTTGGTGCAGGACCAAGTCCTAGGGTGCCATGTTTTAAGAGTAATAGAAGAGGCATTATAAGAGGCCTTATTTGTTTGGGGTAACTGGAGTTATTTTGCACTTGGCATGTATGTATGTGGGGAGGGGAGCCTATATGGGTAGAACTGGGTAGAGTTGAAGGGGATTGCCAATAGATGTATAGTGTGGAGTTAGACACAAAGCAGACAGTGAAGGTGTATGCTTTCTGCCTGGGGTTTACTTAGAGAACCAACATTGCTTGGATAAGGAGGAAAAGTGGACTCCACAAAGTTGATGGAAATCCTTCTGGCAAGGGACCTGAAAGATTGGCTTCAGTTTGGAATGTAGAAAAGTATAAAAGTTGTGTACTCTTGAAAGCATCTTTGCACACCTGATGGTGGTCTTAGTGAATGCCATCCAATTTTATGGAGTGGATGAGACTCTCTAGACATTCGATAATAAGAAACTCATATTTTGTGTTCATGTGTTACTTGTGGAAAGATTGGAGTTCAAGCAGGATTGGTACAATACCTTTGTGTATACTAACACTGTTGCTTTGTGTTTCTTTGTGCTGTTGATCATGATTCTGGTTTTGATCAGTTGTTGATGGAGTTAGATGTAGTAATAGAGTTATTGATTGTGACATGTTGTTGTTGTTGTTGGCACTCCGTCGCTTATGACGTCGAGGGTTCCAGTTGATCCGATCAACAGAACAGCCTGCTCGTGAAATTAACGTGCAAGTGGCTGAGCACTCCACAGACACGTGTACCCTTAACATAGTTCTCGGGGATATTCAGCGTGACACAGTGTGACAAGGCTGACCCTTTGAATTACAGGCACAACAGAAACAGGAAGTAAGAGTGAGAGAAAGTTGTGGTGAAAGAGTACAGCAGGGTTCGCCACCATCCCCTGCCGGAGCCTCGTGGAGCTTTAGGTGTTTTCGCTCAATAAACACTCGCAACGCCTGGTCTGGGAATCGAAACCGCGATCCTATGACCGCAAGTCCGCTGCCCTAACCACTGGGCCATTGCGCCTCCACTGATTGTGACATAAATTATACTTATTTTCATTGAAAATACCATTCTTGTTTCTTTTTGTGTTGCTGTTATTGCTATCTTGTTTCCTATCAGAAAATGATACTTAGTAGCACTAAGCATCATTCTGCCCCTTTCCAGTTATAATAACCTCACTTGCATTAAATTTTGTCTGGGTTGTCAAAAATGTTTAACCTTGAAACTGAGAGATGCTCATTTGCTTGGTTGTCCACATCTCAGGAACTACTCAGCTATTTTTTATGCTCCTATTTCTGCTTGCCAAAATTTTTATGCTGTTTGATTGTCCATTCCAAATTTTGGCAATGGCCATTTTTATTTGATTCAAGATCACTACTGATGAACTCTACAATGAGAGCTATGTTCAGTTTCTCATGCTTTGATATTAATCCTTAGCAGTTGTCTCCTAATCATGAATCTGTTTACACTTTACTGGGTATCTTCTTCATGTAGTATCATTCTCCTGGCTTGATTCATCATGCTTTCTATTATCTCCTTGCCTGGCTCTTGCAGAGTCCTACTAACAATGGTTATGCACTTACTATCATTTTATGCAATTGAAATTACTAGAAATTTCATAGATGAGATAGCCTATCCACCATGACTCTAAGTAGCCACTAAAGATAGAGAATCACTCTCACTGGATCTTCTGTATCAATGTGGATCCTTGTAAGCTCAATTTACTGCTTTCTCACAGACTTAGCATCTGCTATGTAGTAGCAGTATGAATCCATACTGTTGTCTGCTATAAAATATTTATTATGTACAGGCATAGCAGTGTGGTTAAGAAACTCATTTTCATTCATGTTGCTTTGGGGTTCAGTCCCATTGTGCAGTACTTTGGGCAAGTGTCTTCTACTACAGCTCCAGGCCAACTAATGCCTTGTGAGTGAATTTGGTTGATAGAAACTGAAAGAAGCCTGCCATGAATATATGTGTGTCTTTACCTTTGTCCCAACAACCACCACCACCATCATTTGACTAAGTGTTGTTTTGTCTACATCCCTGCAACTTAGTGGTTCAGCAAAAAAGACCAATAGAATATTCACCAAACTTAAAAGTAAGTACTAGGGTTAGTCAGTTGGTAGGTGTACATGTTAGTGAGTGTTAATGTGAATTGTGAAAGATTTAAATCAAAGCTTATTTGCAGCAAAAATGGCAATATTCTACAACATTCTGTCTGCATTTTGACATATAAAAATACAACAGAAGTATAACTATGAAGTTAACTGACAATTTATCACAGCTGTCACAAGAAATCATTAGCTGAAATATATGTTGAAAGGTGTGTTCACCTATGTGCATAGATGATTTATAACTTGCAGTTATAGAGCACTATTGGCTAAAAACTACCTTATCTAGACAAAGATGTTGTTAGCTCAGTTCTGAGACAGAGATAATCTACTATATCTTCAATCAGCTGAAATCCATCTTTCCTATTTTTACATCCATCAACTTCTTTATTCTGCTATGTTGCAAAGATCAATAACATCTATTATCAAAACTTATACCTCAAGAAAACATTCAAAAACATTTAACTTCTAAAGGATACAATGTCTCTTCATTCAACCTTCATCATTTCTTTTCAAATCTTCCTTTATCTATCTCTTTCATTGATTTCATTGGAGGATGGGCATTTCTTTATGCAGTTGTCAGCTTCCTTGCATATCACAAGCCCATACCAGCACAGTCTTCTCTGTTGAACAAAATACCTGATATCCTTTAGATTTGATTATTCTCTCAGTTCATTGTATTCAGGCATTCGTGCATACTAGTATTACACATCCAATGGAACATGCCTGCTTTATATCTTTTTTGCACAGGTCTTCTGTATCTCACTATCATGCAGCTTAGCATTTTTAACATAAAAACCATATTCTTTTGTCTGAGGGAAAATACCTTTGTTGCTAGCAGAGGGAGTAGCTCCCTGGACATAAAATCTGTTCTTACTCTGGCTACTAAACGTTCTGACTCACCGCTTTTCCTGCTAATTATGTCTCCTATGTAACAGAAGCTATCAACTACTTCTAATGAACCAGCCAGCATTTAAGAGAGTCCATTTCCAGTGTGCTTTTAGTGTATACAGCTCCAGAGTATCTGCCACAAAAAGTATGCTTTCTCTGTTAGTTTGCCTCTCATTCTACATCTTTTGTGTATTCATAGCTTTCACTGAGTACAGCACATGGAGTTTATACCTACTCCATTTCTACACTGAGTATGGTCATTGCCCTAGTGATATCAAGGTTCTGGTTTCTTCCCTACTTACTAACAGCTTAATCTTTGCTAAATTTGCATTAAGGCTTAACAAGGTTTCAAGTTCAGTCCCACAGCATGGCACCTTGGCAAGAATTGTCTAGTATAACTCCAGGTCAAGTAAAGCCTTGTGAGCGGAATTGCTAGGGTAGATGCAAGCTGAAAGAATCCTGTCATGTATGTGTGCGTGTGTTTGTATGTTTGTGTCTCCTTGTTAATATTATAGTAATATGGGTGCCACTATCATACAAGGAGCATCTTTCATTTCCAGTCTTTTGTGATTACATGATTGTCCATAGAGAAATATTACCTTGCTTGGAAATAAGTGAGAGTTAGTGACAGGAAGGACATCCAGCTGTAGAAAAACTGTATCAATATATTCCATCTGACTCATACCAGAACAATGTTAAAACAGATAAAGATAAACGTGTGCCTGTGACACGCACACACAAACACATATACATACTGAATTTGAGAAGATCATGCAACCAATTAACATGTGCATTGGTGACACTCACTTCTTTAATCTTCTCAATGTGTTCTTTGCAACCGCTCAGTATTTATATACAAAGGTGACAAGTTAATCTGTGTAAGTATATGTTTGTTGTCATGTTAATCTATGATGTGTATAGCGGCAATGGTGTTATGTATGTTAATGAGTGTGGTAGTAAACATTTATGGTAGTGAGTCTCCATGTCTGTGTATGGTTTTTTTTTTCTGCTATTTCCATATGTATTTCTGTTTCAATTGGAATCATCCCAAAACATGTTCCAATTGTTGTGGGTACCCCTATAATATTTTCCTTCCTTTTATCTGCCCCAAAGCAACTTGCACACATATAGCTGTTTCCACTGTTCATTTGTCTATCTAAATACTTGCTGTTTTATTGTTTTCTAAATTAACCTTTAGCACACTGCATTTTCTCTAGAATTGTTTCCCCTGTCAGTCCTGTTACTACAGGGGAGAAAATTCATACAGTGACATGATGCACCTATAGTGTACTAAGGGTTAATCTTGTCTACATCAGTAATTCATATTATATTGTTCCATAATTCATTGTATTATCTATGATGTGGTGTATTACTTGCCTCTGTTATTCCATACATGTTCTCTTGTATGTGTTCAGTTGTTTGTGTCTGTAATAGGGTAGGGCTTCTATTTCAATATTTCTCATTGATATGTTGTGTTCTTCAGTATGTTGATAGTGTAAATGGGGCAACAAATGGGCTTATGACAGTGTACAGATATATATTTAATTCTTTTGTTGAACAGCCTACCTAGCCTGTTTGGAGTGTCAATATTTCCACTGAAAAATGGACTGTAATATTTCCACTTGATCATACACCCAATAATTAAGATGTTTCTAAATGTGCACAACAGTAGCCAAAGACCCTCCTGAACAAGACCGATGATAGTAACTGATCCAGCTACCTTACAGGTTGCATTATAAGTAGTATGATTGTAGTAATCCTATATCTATGTACTAAT
The DNA here is from genome assembly GCF_001194135.2 of Octopus bimaculoides. Lineage (NCBI taxonomy): Eukaryota > Metazoa > Mollusca > Cephalopoda > Octopoda > Octopodidae > Octopus > Octopus bimaculoides. Next base: position 24,883,154 of record NC_068996.1, on the reverse strand, counting down.
GCTGATTCTGCTGTGGAATAATGTGGAAATGACATGCATGAGTGATGTAACATTTCATAACGCTATTGTTCACTAAATATGTCTTCTCCTATGGCTAACATGTAAGAAAGACTGTCTCAACCAATATGACTTACAAAGTGCTTATCCAAGCAAATCCAAATTAGATAGATAGCCCATCATTACCTCAATAGTTTTAAAAATCTCTGATAGATGTTAGAGGTTAGATAAAGCCATTGAAATTTCAGCAAATTATAGTAAAATTAGAAACATGGTTTCACATACAGCTGGTACCAGCATAAAAATAACACTGAAAGGCTACATATTTAAATTTGAAGGCAAATCATATATATATATATATATATATATATACACACACATATACATCTGTCTATATATATAGATATGAATTAAATAAATCACAAAGGAGGTTTTTTAGAAGCTCTGAGGAAGTTATAAAGCATTGCACAAACACTGAGCTATAAGTGAACTGTATCTTGTAGCAGAAACAGCTATCAGCTATTGAAGTTGATTACATAATTTCTATTCACTAGTAATTTCATTAAATTCATATTACACTCTGTACTTGATCAATGCTTTATTCTCTAGCATATGTGTATTGAGTTCTAACACTAGTTATTAGTATTGCTATGCCTAAGCAAAATCTTAAAATACATGCATTATACATACATACGTAATGAACTGGTAGAAGTCAAGCACATGCACGGTGGACAAAAGAAGTGCTTCAAAAATATACTGAATGCTTCAGAGATATTTTCAGATCAGCCATGACACCTGGGAAATGCAAGCACAGGACTGCCCTGCCTGGTGTAGCTACACAGACAAAGGTGCCACCTCCTACAAATTAACAGGATTGCAGGAGCACAAAGAAAACATGAGCTGTGCCAAATCCAGAGCCAACTCCTTGCCTTTATTCCCAGCAGACCACTAATATATATATATATATATATATATATATATATATATATATATATATATATATATATATATACACACACATAAAAAAGATGCAGCCTTTGGATTAGGTATCATTATACATTATAGATATTACTGATATCATAGTGAACTATACTGGTGAGAGAATACTCACATCACAAAAGGCACTATGGAAACTGTGCACATAAAAGCTACAACAAACTCATGCTCAAAAGTACAGACTCCATTAAGAAGGTTATTGATGCATAACAAAAAGACTTTCACAAATTAATAAATAATTAAACTACAACCCAACCAACGTGCATGTCTATATTTATTGGCATAATGACCTGCCCAAAATACTGATATACTTCAATGCATGGTTCTATATCAAGAATTTTGCAAAACAATTACAAAAATGATTAGATATGCAAATATGTGTATGTGTGAAAATGGGAAAGAGAGAAAGCAACAAAAGAGATTTGAGAATATACATATATACAAACACGCACACACACACACATGCTCACACACAGATACACAAAGAATTGAAATAAGAGTAGTTATGCTAAGTAGCTGAACTTTTTTTTTTCTTAAATTTATGATTTACAGAAAAAAATTAAAGATAAAACTCGTGTAAGTAAACAGTAAAGTTTATTATAATTAAATGCCTACCGAAAGAAATAAAGTTTGTTTTTCATTTTTCTTTTTCTTTTTGGTAAATCTATAAGCAATCATTA
>NC_068996.1:24864876-24877376 GCF_001194135.2 Octopus bimaculoides | reverse complement strand
TTAAAAAATAAATTGTATTTTACAAGTAAATAATTACAAATCATTAATTACAAAATTTTAAGGAATGTTGTAATTAATAGATTTTTTTTTTTTTTTACCAAAGAAATAAAAAATATTACACTCCATTTCATTTATACATTTCCAAATTTATATATTGATTAGAAAGACGAGACAAAAAAATATTAATCTGCACCAGATCACCAGACAAGGACATTTGCTGATACTACTGCCATAAATTATGAAGTAAAAGGAAAAAAATTAAGAACTGTGACAACAGCTCTACCAAACTATAACCATATATTTTAGGAAATTTCTGAAGAACTAAATGTAGTTGGAAAAAAACTAAATAAAAATAGCTTCAATAAATGCAAGTAAATAAAATATAAATTTCAACAATTAGTAACTTGAAAGTAATTTTGGACAATTTTCTTAAATTTCTTATAAAATATAAAAATCTAAACTTCTTCAATAAGGCATAATATCACAATCCTTGAAATATTGTCAAGCAATCAAAAAAATGCAGTATAACCTTAACAATTATTACAATTAACACAGGAAGAAAAAAATTCTTTAGTAATTTAGCAGTAGTTGTTTATTTTATCTTTTGAAGAATTTATTAACTGCTATATAGTAAAAAAAAAACAGAAAAAATTTTTTTTGCAATGTTTAATTAAAGATTCACAATGTCATTATATTGTTACATAATGTATTCTCCCATTCATAAAAACATCACATGACAGCATTACTATGTGAGATGAGAGAGGAATAGGACCAAACAATGTCCAGGTTAAACATGGATGTGGTTAATTCCTTTAATTGATGAAATACCTAGAAGTACAGACCAACAATGATGTATATTTCAAACCACAAGATCAAGATTACTAACCCTTGTGATACTAACCTACCAGGGATCACCCTTCGTTCTACAATTCAAACTTCTTGTTTTAAAGTGAACTAAATTAAAACTTTCTACCAAAATTTCATGTTAATTTATGTTCTGAACCCTAGCTTACTAAATTCTTCATTATTTTCAAAACTAATTGAAACAAAGGCAGTGTAATCCAATAGAAATTTGGTAACAAAAGAGCTTAAGTGATCTAATAAAACCTTCCATCAAAATTTCATGTTAATTTATGTTCTAAACATTAGAGAAATAATGACAAAGTTATTTTACTATATTCTTCATTATATTCAAAATTAATTGAATCAAAGGAAGAATATTTCAACTGAATTAACGTAACAAAAGGGTTGATCCACTTCTATGTGCCTACCAGCAAAAAAGGACTTACTCGGCCAATGAAAATTACAATAAATGCAAATATTACTTAAATGGTTTGTGATTAAAAAGGCTTGAAATGTTTATATATTAACAGCTGATAAATTGTGATTGAGATGATAAAATGGCAATTAGCAACAAATATAAAAAACAACAAAGAAACTTAGAAATGGATAGGAATAACTGTGTAATTAGTGAAATAAATAATAATTAACAGTGCATAGTTTAGTGAAATATAAATTAATAAGAATAACTAACACTGTGTAGTTTAATGAAATAAGTAATAACTCAATTGGAATGACTACTTGTTTGTAGTTTAGTTAAATCAGTGATAATTGATTAGGAATAATAAATAGTTATATATTTTAACAGGACTAAATAATGAAATGGTGTCATAATTCAGTTGGACTAACTAGCAGTATGTAGTTTAATGAAATAAGATTTACTTAAATTGGAATAAACTAACAATGTGTAGGTCAGTGACTTATTAGACATAATTCATTAAGAATAACTAATAACGAATAGTTTAGTGAAAGAAATAATAATTCAATAAAAAAGAAATAACACATGGAAATGATAGATATCTGTATACAAGTTTAGTTTTAAAAGTGAAAGTAAGAAGGATCAACATTAACAGTCAGAAATGTTTCTTTCTCTAAATGTGAATTACACATTTGCTTTCATCATTCTGTGTAGGTGATGGTAGAGAGGTACTTTAATAGTTTTGTCAGAACTGTTTCAGGATAAAATATGGCATGTTGTCTATGCCTGTTGATAATCAGTGGACAATAAGGTCATATAAAGCCACTCTTTACTATGGTTATATAATATAAATCTCTCTTTCAATTGTTAAATTCACAAATATCACCAAAATGGCCTCCAATAATTGCAAAGAGAAAATCTTTGCAACATCTCAAGTCCTGAGTCACCTAAGGCTTAAACAAGATATTTAAGACTTCATCAAAATTCTAAATGAAGAAAAAAAAAGAAAATATAAATTTACCGACATTTTAAATTCAAGGAAAAAAATAAAAACCATAACAAATGTCATTCTCAGAAAATAAACTTAGAGCAAAATGGGACAATGTGCAATACCATTGTTTGATGGAGTAGAGCAGAAACATTTATGTTCTTCAGAAAAATAGGATTTTCGGCAAAAACTTTTGTGAACTACAAAACATTCTGTTATGAGCCATTAGCTATTAAACAACAAATCAAAAACATCCAACAAATATTAAAAAGTGAAATTCATTTCTTTTTTTAAGACTACTTGATAGCAGTTATCATTTACAAATTAAATGTCATTAAACTATGGAAAAAACAAAAATTAGCTAAAAAATAGTGTATATTTTAAGAGTTGATAATCAAGAAGGAAATATATACATACATCTTTAGTTTTTTTTTACTCTGAGCAAGAAAAAATATCTAAAGATGGTAGAGCTTATATACATATGTACACAAACATGTAATAATATATAATCACAAACAAAATTTAAGAGAAAAGAGGAGAGGTAGGAAATTCAAATATATATATATATATATATATATATAGCCCCAGCATGGCCACAGCCTCAAGGCTGAAACATATAAAAGAATATATATATATATATATATATATATATCCACCTGTAGATAACTATGCATATTATAATATATATAGTTACATCCTACAAGCAATTACAAAACAAACAAGTCAAATTCCTTTGATAATAATAATAATAATAATAATAATAACAATAATAATGGTTTCAAATTTTGCCAGAAGGGCAGCAATTTGGGGGTAGGAGACAAGTCGATTACATCGACCCCAGTGTTCAACTGGTACTTATTTTACTGACCCTGAAAGGATGAAAGGCAAAGTCAACCTCGTTGGAATTTGAACTCAGAACATAAAAGATGGATGAAATGCCACTAAGCATTTTACCTGGCATGCTAATGATTCTGCTAGCTTGCCGCCTTTGGATAATAATAATAATAATAATAATAATAATAATAATAATAATAATAATAATAATAATAATGACAACAATAATAGCTACTATAGGCACAAAGCCTGAAATTTGGTGGGGGACAAGTCAATTACAGTGACCTCAGTCCTTGACTGGTACTTACTTTATCAACCCCAAACGGATGAGATGAAAGGTAGAGTCAACCTCAGTGGAATTTGAACTCAGCTGGAAGAAATGTAGCTAAGTATTTTTCCCAACATGTTAACAATTCTGCCAGCTTACCATAATAATAATAATAATAATAATAATAATAATAATGATGATGATGATGATAATAATAATAATAATTAATAAAAATAATAATAAAATACTCCTGAAGTTTAAACAAGGCTTCCAAGAATATTGATGGATTTCTTAATAATAAGTATAACAATTAAGAACAAAATTGTAAGAAAAAATAATTATTTAATACTGAAGGAAACAGATTTTGGAAAAATCAAATGTTAATATTTATGATACAGTATTCCAAGATAGTTGTTCTTGCTTCATGAGAATACCCTACTCCACTATATATATATAACAGAGATGGAAGTTTGGTACAATAAAGCAGACTAGTAATAATTGTAGAGCAACTAATTAAGTCTAAACTTTTAATAATGCTACACATTAATTAATTGAAGTAATTGAAACACTGATTTTTCCTGGCAGAATCACCAGAAATGAATGAATGCATACATGCACAATATTTTACATTTAACTAGAAACTACTGGCTTATGTAAACAAGACAGTATTATTGAAAGCAATTTTTTTTTCTTTTCTTTTTTTTTTCAATTGAAGGACACCAATTATTGCCCAAACAGCTAAATGGAGAAAATTACGATGACTGAAGACAGTAAGACTTCATGAAATACATTTTGCATACAATGACTTTTCCTATTTTAACACTGCAGAAGTGTTTTCAGACCCGAGAATGTTAATGCATGTACTTTATTCATAACTTTCCATGACAGTGTTAAAGCCAATAGTCTGCCATCAGCTTGGCAGTATAGTTATTTTTACATAGTCAAATGATAGAACTCAATGTGACCAACAATACAATGCTCCAGTCTTTTCATACATGGTTGCAACAAACTAAATTTGACAAGCAATACAAATTCTGCCTTAATGGAGTTAGGATACTACTTCAATTTAAAGATTGAAAAAAAAAGAAAAAAAAAGCAAAAATATAAAGGATGTATATTTGGTTAACTTAACCAATGATTTAGCTAATAATGTCATAGACTAAACAACATATAAGTCATCCAATTAATCTCACAGTAAAATATGAACGCTCTTAAAAGGAAATATATTTTTTGCCTTTGCTATAAAGCAGATTGTAAAGATTATTAAATATCAGTCTATCTAAATTGATATTTGATGTTTGAAAGTTAAGTAAATATATGGCATACCATTATAACCAAAATCATGGTCTACAGACACACTCTTCATTAATGTTGATTAACGTTTAATTCTAAAGTGGTAGCCATACCTGACTGGAAATTAATCACCAAAAATGCTGCAGTGAGTAAAAGGATTGACTTTCAGTTGCAACAACAGATTGCTCTCAACGGCACAACAGCATTTCTCCCTCATAGCACAAATCTCATGAGTTTCTGTAAACTCAGAAATTTTTCCAAGAATTGATAGGAATTAGCAATGTATGCAATAAATTGAGCAGCCCGTAAATCTTGTTGGACACAAGGCTTTTAGCCAAAGAGTTCAATAGTACAGCACTTAATGTTCCACTGATTACTGGGGATGGTCATACGATAACATAATCATAGTGGTCCAAAACAAAAAGAAAAGAGAAACAACTCAAGTTGTTAAAAATAAATGACAATTAGAAACTCATGTCAATACCAATTTGTTTTCATCTTTTGCAAACAAACCCACACACGTTTGAATGCTGATTTTGAAGCAGAAAATATTCTGCTTTCTTTTCATGCTGCCATGTAAATACTTCTCTTCACACATTGATGGTGAAGGTAGCAGTACAAAACAAACTACTAGTAAAGACTAGTAAAATATATTCCATATAGTGTGATGGTGAAGACCAGCACTCTATTAAGGCGTATCTTTAAACCTTACAAATCCAGACTTCATCAATTTCAAAATCTTGGTTAATCACCGGGTCTGAACCAAAGAAACTTTGGATATTTAATAATTAGCAATAACTTTACTAAAATTTCTTTTAGACACACACACATGCACAAAATTACAAATAAAAACATTCACCATTATTCTCATTTTCAGGTTCTATTTTATTAATCTATTGTCCATATTTGGTATCAATTTGATTCTTTGTTATCAACACTATTTTATGCTCAGTTTTCCATGCTCGCATGGATTGGATGGGTTTCATAGCATTTTACCACTTGTGGTAGTCTTTCATTGTCTGGCACACATAACAACAAATAAAAACTGACCGTCTTTGTTACTTTAAACAGACTCAGATTAAAATGTACCATGTAACTTCTCTAACCTATGTCACCTCCATCATTTTTTCTCTTAACATTTAAATGGTCAGTGAGAAAAATGAAAAAAGTACTCCATTCTACCATAATTTATATCATCAATTCTACCATAATATTATATCATCAATTAATTAGTCAATCAAGCAACATCAATATCATCATCAGCAGCATGATATACTGCATATATGAGAGGCAATTATATATGGCTACAAGTTATTATAAAAATAACTAATAGTAAAAAGAAAATCATATTATTTGGGATGGCAGATTTAGACATGGCATCTCTATTGAAGCCAATGACATCAATACATACACACAGATAATAAATAGAATGAAATTTTATAATCTTCTTCACTAATTAATCCAAAGCCTAGAGTTACATAGGATTACTTTGAGTCATTCAAGAGCTAGAACCCGTGTCGCATAGATAATAATAAAAAAAAAAACAACCAGAAAAAGCAACTGTCAGTCTTAATTGTATTTAATATGGATCCCTTTCAACTAAGATGTCATGGTATATTTAACCCCAACAGGGGTTTTTTTTAGGTACCATTAGCAGACAGCTAAATGGAAATTGATTATCTTGTTTTAGTTACATAAAGTGTATTCTCAAACAAATGAACACACACACACACAGACAGTATCATTAGAAATGTTATAAAATACTTATATTTTATAGACACACAAGAAGCAAAAACAACCAATAAACAAGAAAACTTTATAGATTCTATTGTCAAAAAGCTGGTATCAATTAATTAACTTTATGGATTCTATTGTCAAAAAAGCTGGTATCAATTAATTAAAAATGAAATTTTGGTGAAAATAAAGTGAGAAGGTGCTGTGAAGTGGGGATGACATGAGGGTGGCGTGAAGGTCAGAAATGAATATGTGTCCAAAAACTAACAACCAAATTAAGGCACAATAATAAATGATTGAATTATTTTAATATTTTAAGGATTTCATTTTTGTTCTAGCAACATAATATTTACATGATATTACAAAACACATCAAAATTACATTTAAATATATGATATATATATATATATATATATATATATATATATATATATATGGGAGAATTTACGAAAAAAACAACAGACGAGGACAGGTGGTGTAAACAACAAAAGGATGCATTAGTTTAACGCTCGGGAATAGAGAAAGTCTATATATATATATACACACACACATACACTATAGTATACACATTGACCACTTCAGCATATTTCTGACAGTAATCCAGCCAAATTAAACAACACATGAATCATTACACAGACAAGCATAAGTATACATACATGCACACATTCATATATACATACATATTGTGTGTGTGTGTGTGTGTGTGTGTGTGTGTGTGTGTGTGCATGTGTGTGTATGAATGTTTTAGTCTTGACAGTGACTTTGAAGCTTTGGTTTCCCTCATCTTCATCAGACTGTCAGTAAAAGTTTAATGAACACATACACACACACATATTTACACACACCACACACATACTGTATTATATATATATATATACTTACATACACACACACTAGGATGAGGGTTAAATCAATTGGGATAAGGAAAAGTAAAGAAAAACATGAAAAGAACAGTAATGTAGTCATTGAAAGGAGGAGAATGACAGTATTGTAGTTATTAGAACGTAATGTGATCATTAGCAGGTAATGACAGCAGTGTAGTTATAACCCATTGCCTGGTTTAACACAACCACCTAGCCCTTGGGTGTATTTAACAGTGACCATTCTGTTGCAAGCATTTTGGCCAGGTCTCTAGTATGAGGATAACTTCCTCCCACAAGTCCCAGAGGTCAGCAAAAAAAAAAAAGGTCATTGGCATTGACCTTTGTTCTTTGGCTAAGTTATTAAAAAAAAATATATATATATATTGTTATTAGTGAGATACTGAGAATAATGTAGGTAATTAAAGTAATATAGCCATTACAAAGGTAAGGACTCTGTACAGTAGGTTCAGAATAAGACACATATCAGTGCTTGCTGCCTTTTATTTATTGATTTTTTTTTTTGGACAATCTTTTTTTTTTTTATCTTTAATAGATATACCATTTCAAAAGAAATTATATAGAAACTTTGTTGTTGAGTTGTGTTGTCTTCTAAATTCAAAGAGATAATAGAAATTTAATTAAAAATTAATTCAGTTAAGTCATATAAGTAATTATTTGTTCATATTACAAAATAATTAACAGGCTTGGACAGGACAGATGAAACAATAAGATATATATGTCAGTGTATCACGAAAATACATACATGCATGCATCTACATATATATACATACATACATATATAATTAAAATTAAGATAAGCTAAGAGAAATGGTATAGGGTGACTGGTACTAAGCATTTGAACAAAGACTAATAAAGGTATATTAAATAACATACAAGATAAATTCTTGTATGTTCACTTTCTAAGGTGAACAACAGCCTAGTGGCAACAGGGACTGCCTCCAAATGAGAAAGGGAGATAATCTCAAACATGAAAAATTTTTCTGAATTGAAAATTCATTAAAGCAAAAAAAAAGAAGAGTCTGATTTTTTCTGAGACAAGAGTACAGCTAAGGGCACACGTTTCTGCCTCAATAGACATCATCAGTACAGCAGCATTTTGATTCCAGGAACAGACAGGTTAGAGGAAGGGTGAAAGAAAAAAAAAGTGATATAGAGATGGGTTATATTTCTGACATATCACAACTACAGCAATTTCCCTGAAGCCTTGTTTGTTTACTTACATTCAGAAGAGTATGAATATTTGTTTTAAAAGCAGAAGAAAAATGTAGTTTTTAAATAAATACTAAATATCAAAATATAAGCAAAGAAATTCATAAAATATGTAGGGAAACCAATACTTTAAAACCCTACATCAACCTTCTGTTTCATTTTTGAAAGGAAAAAACACTAATATTTGAGCTCTATATGAACTGACACACAAACATACACAGAGCGAGGGTTGCTTTACTGTAGTGGTTAGCAAGGCCAAACAGTTTATGGCAGATTTGAGGTTCAATTTCCACAGGTGAAAACTTATAAATATTTTCCCATCTTCTTCTATGATTATGTACGTGTAGTGTGTGTAAGGAAATAATTTATAGTGTTCTATAAACCTATTGTGTTTGGAGTAGTGACTTATATTATAAAAAATATTCACCATTAGAATAACAAAACAAAAGTGAACATAAGAGTATATATGTGCTTTTTAATGGCTGCAATAATTTTGCTGTGATGAAAATGGTTTTTGTCTTAACATGCATCAATGTGGTATATGTTAAACAAGTGCAACTCTAGAATATTAATATGTGTGTGTGTGTGTGTGTGTGTGTGTGTGTGTGTGCGTGTGCTCATTGTAAAATTATAATTGACTGCTACAATTATAGTACTGTTTCACTCTAACAAACTCATCATTGCAATGAAAAATAGAATTGAAAGAGTTTGCTATACTATGAGTTCCAGCATACCTAGATAGATACACGTGTGGGGTGAAGGCCAATAAAAATATTATTATTACTATTTTCTTTGAGTGGCCACTGCATAGCTAGCACTGTTTTATAATACATTGAACATAAGTCTCATTCCATACCACACACACACTTCAGCTTTATTTGAAAAATAAAGAACACAAAATCCAAGGGAAAAAGTCACACAACATATAACTCTGAAAGAAATACCATATGTATGTGTGTGTATACAGAGAGAGAGAGACAGACAGAGAGAGAGGGAGATATTTGGAATTAATGGTGTGTAAAAAATTGAAAATGTGGCAAATAACTGCCAAGATAAGTTTTACATTGTTAACGAAATGAGAAGACTTTTTTTTCTATTTTAATATTTGCAACATTTACTGGAAAAACAAAAGATAACAAGTATATATGTGCCCGCGTTAAACATTTCAAATTACCAAATACCTATACAAATTGTATGTTATACATCTTTAAAAACTAAAATACTCTGTATGTATGTTTAAGGTTCCATTTTATTGATTAAGCTCCCAGAACTGAAACTTTGTCTCTTAGTGTAACTTAACAAGTAGCTATTACAAAATATATCAAAAAAATTTTTTTATTAAATCTTTAAACATAACAAATGTGAACTTGAATTGATGAAAGTAGCTTTAAATTCAAAACAAAACATTCTTGCTGCATGAAAACTGAATATCTATATTTTATTCCTTCTTGTTGCTAAATTTTATTGCATTGTAAATTTTCTTTGGTCTTAACATTTTGTTTCTTTTCATTGTTACTTGAATTCAATTCACAATTTCGAGTGGAACTTGTCCTGAGACATAACAGATTTTTCTTAATCATACAAAAAAGATAAAGATGCTGGAAGAAGACTAAATATTTTTAATTATTGGTGTATTAGTATAAGTTATCTATTAATAGCTGCAATTACATATATGACCATAGCTGTTGCTCACAAATGCATACAACCAGGCATGTGTACCATGTTTTTGCTAATTGTTTTTTTAGGCGCCTATATAGTTATGAGCTGATACAGGTACACTCTCTCAGCTCTTCCAGCCCACTGACTTGATGGGATATCATGGTTGTGACAGCTAGAGGGAGAGAGTGCAGCACCAGCACTTGGTTGGAACTCATTTTCAGTTGAATTGACAGAAACAAATGTGAAATGACAAGCCTTACTTGAGGACACAACGAACTGCCAAATCCAGGAATCAAACTCATGATCTTATGATCATGAACCTTATACCATAACCACTCAGCACATGCTTTCACATTGCACATATCTATATACAAATACATTCACACACTCACATACAATAACCAAGGCAGCACTGAAATAAGTTTTTAATTCAAAACCTTGACATACCTTTTGATAAACAAACATACATGCATAATTGTTTGCTCAACATACACATTATCAACAGCAGTAAACAAAAGCAGGGAAGAATTATTTGATGAATGAAATGAATTCCATAGTACCCTGGTAGTAACCAAGGATGAAAACTATTAGGCTATAAAGGTTACATACAAATCTCATTAAAACTGTTTTATGTTATGCTATTGATACCCTTGACTGTGTCCATACTGATATACTTAACGTTGATGATTCACTGTCCTTTGTTGTAAATAGGTACCTTGAATATGCAAAATATTTGGCAAATAACTGCCCAGATAAGTTTTACACTGTTAATTAATTGCGAACAATTTTTTTAATGATATTTACAATGTTTACAGCACTGTAAAATAAATTAACTTGCAGTATTCTGTTGAAGCCCTTCTAAATGAACTAGACTTGGGGAGACATCAGGTATCAAGAGAGAGAGACAGTTTAGGAGTACAAAGTCTCAGAGCCACTCTCTGTGACAATGAAATATTTTATGATGACAATGAACACCAAAGCCTTGCAACTTCAAAAGTAAACTTTTATGCTTGTCCATTACGTCATAAAAGTAACAAAAAGAGGGGAAAAAAAGGAAATAACTTCTTTAAAAATTGAAGATTTTAAAATTTCAGACAGTGGCATTCAAAAAGCAGGGAATTCTACAGAGAATCACAAACAAATTAAATAAGACAACAAGAGAAATAAACCAAAACCACCCAAAGATCTTAAACAATTTGGGTGTGTGTTTTATAGCTTATAAACTGTAAGAAGGAAATGGAACTGCATGACCAATATATCAACTACAAATTGTGGAGGGATTTAATGGAAAAAAAAATCTTCAAAGTGAATATAAAAAATAAATACACAGGGTTAATATATATTTCCAGAGGTAGTGGCAATAGGTATAAGAATATATAAAGATTCAATACATAATATATATATACATATACATACACACACACACACACATATATATATATATATATATATATATATTGGGTCATCCCATGAATAATGCAGTTTTTTTTATACTTCATTTATTTTTCAAAATTAAGATAAACAAAGTTCTTTTTTAATCTAAAATATACTCTCCTTCATTTTCTACAATGCTCTTCCATCTATCTGGTAGACTTGTAAGGCCCCTCTTCCAAAATTCACTTGTCCATGACAAAAAATATCCCCCAGTACTGTTCTGACCTCATCTACAGAATTCTTTTTTTCCATCCAAATGATTTTGAAGACTGTGGAATAAATGATAATCAGATGGGGCAGTGTCTGGTGAATATAATGGGTGGGGCATCATTTCCGATTCAAATTGCTCCAGTCTTTGGAATGTCATCCTCGGTGTATGTGGCCAAGGATTAGGCTCAGAACACATTGACCCAATTTACTGACTTTTCCAATGGAACGCAGGTGTTGATGAATGGTTGAATGACCAAATCCAAGCTTCTCTGCCAGTTCCTCAACAGTTATGATGGGATTTTGTTCCACCAGGGTTTGCAGGACATCCTCATTGAGCTCTACAGATCTTCCAGGATGAGGCTTGTCTTCTAGGCTGTAGTTTCTGGCTCAGATTTCTGGAACCACCGTTGTTACTGGCTTACACCTATTGTCCGATCCCCATATACTGCATTAATATTCCTCACACTTTCTGTTGTGTTGTTGCCTTTATAGAACGCAAAAGGCAAAATATGCTGAATATACTACTTTGTCACTTCTATTATAGCTTTGAAAAAACAACTCTTAAGATTGAACTGCACTCTTCAACACTTGCACTATGAATAAGTACAAGGTAAAATTATGACCTGCTTTTATAACAAGTTGATACAGGTAGTTTACTCCATCCCCCTTTGACTTTTAGTTCATGCAATTGAAAAAAAACTGCATTATGTATGGGATGACCCAATATAT
>NC_068996.1:24852894-24863564 GCF_001194135.2 Octopus bimaculoides | reverse complement strand
TATATATATATATATATATATATATATTTATAAATATAGTTCAAATTTATAGAAAAATAAAGATAAAGACAGGTGTAGGAACAACAAGCAAGTGTATTAGTTTCACACTCAGGAAAAAATGGAAAAGTCTTTTGCGTTTCAAGCCTACACTCTTCAACAAAAAGGAATAAGCGGAAATAGAGAGAGAATAAAAAAAGTGCTGAGTTCAGTGGTCCAACATGACAATACACACACACATATATATGTATATACATATTATTCATAAAGAATGAACTGATTTCATTACGCAATATTTTAATAAGGAAAAGCAATAGAAAACTCCATCTAAGTCACAAGTATTTACTCACGATCAATTTTTATTTCCTTTCTTACAAGTTTTCAATGTGGCCACCACCTGCAGCACAGGCAACATCAATGTGGTAAGAGAATTCCTCCTGGACGCGTATCAGCATATCACAATCCTCTGAGCTGATTGCTGTTGTGTGATTTTTTTTCTTGTGAGGATATGTAAAAGATCGCGTTTACATTCCACTGCTACTCATTAACCTTGATGACCTAAACATTGAATAACAACAGCAATCAACTCGGTGGATCATAATATGCTGATACGCGTCTGGGAGGAATTCTCTTATCGCATTGATGTTGCCCATGTTGCAGGTGGTGGCCACACTGAACACTTGTAAGACAGGAAATAAAAATTGATTGTGAGTAAATACTTGTGACTCAGCTGGAGTTTTCTATTGCTTTTCCTTATTAAAACATTGCGTAATGAAATCAATTCATTCTTTTTGAATAAATCTGTATATGTACATATATATATACAGCAAGAAAGACATGTATATAGTAGATATATACATATAATACATACAAATGATGACTGCCATTTCTTTATAGAATATGGCTATCACTTCAATTAGTAAATGATGTCTTGAGATCTCATAGAATTAGCAAATCTGGATTTGGACAAGCTAGTCATGTGAGGTCTCATAACATGCACATACATATAAGTAAATACATATACATATCTTTTATCTCTTACATGTTATAGTAATTGGACTTCAGCCATGCTGGGGCACTTCTTTGAAGGGTTTAGTCAAACAAATTGACCCCAGACCTTTTTATTTTTTTTTGTAAAGCCTGGTAGTTATGCTATTGGTTCTCTTCGGCTGAACTGCTAAGTTATGGGGACTTGAACACACCAACATCAGTTGTCAAGTAGTGGTGGGGTACAAACATACACACATACATTTGTATATACCTATGTAGATGCATAGATACATACATATATACGCATGCATATATATATATATATATATATATATACACACACACATTTTAAGATTTCACCTGGACATAACAATACTAACAACCTGATGTTAGAACTCAACACAAACACACACACACACACACACATAAATATACTTTAAACTTCAAGTATAAGTAATAATATATTGGCCACTGAAATGTCATTGTTTCAGGTAGGAAATGGACACTTATTTTGGGGGAAGAAAATAAAATTTTCAACATAATGTTATTAAAACTATAGCTTGTATAACTTGCTAGCAGTGCAATAAATTTGTAATCAAAACTTTGACATGTTCCTGAGATAGAACAAAATAAAAGGAGCTGGATTAGAAAAATTATTATTATTATTAATATTATTAACCATTAGATATTAGTTGCACATATGAGAAACATTTCCAAGTAATATTTGTACTGGTGGAGGGAGAGAGTAACTATTATCTTTTAGTTTCAATCTCTTTTTTCCTTAAGGACGGACTCTGTAGAGGAAAGTGTCTTATAAGACATGGAAATGAAGAAAGAAGGGCAAGTGAGAGAGAGTGGTGGTGGAAAAAGGGTTGATAGACATCAAAATTATATATGTATAGAAAGAGAGGGAGGTAGAAGGGCAAGTAGACTTCATTAAAAACAAATAAAAGGGGGAGACAGACAGAAAATGTGACAGAGAGTACATTAGATAAAATTAATAAAAGATAGAGTGAAAGAAACAGAAGGGTAGAGTAAACTGACTTCAGAAGAGAAAGAGAGAGAGACAGACAAACAGAAGGTGAGGCAGAATGAAAATGTCTTTCCCTTAACTAAATGCCTTTAAAAGAAAGAACACATTAAATTTTCTTTACTAGATATTCTTAATTATATTTCATATTCATTTTTAATTCATTAAGAGTTCTAGAATCGCTGATAATATAGTAAATCAATCCACAATTGATATATTTAGTGAAAGGATCAATAATTTCACAAAACTATTAAGATAGTAAATGATTTGGTGCATTTTAGTAAAATTATTGATACGGTAGATAATTCAATTGATAATTTAGTGAAAATATTGTTAAGTTATTGACAAGATAGCAATATGGTCAATCAATTAATAAAGTAATTAATAAGTTAGAAAAGATATGTAAAAATTTAGTAAAAGGATTGCTATGTTAGTAAAATGCTTTAAGATTTAAGAAAAGGAATGATATCTAGCAAAAAATATTAATAATTTAAATCAAGTAAAAAAAAAAAAAGAAAACTTCTTCAAAAACAACTAAATAGCATGGATTTCTTATTTGATTTGTGAACTCCAGAGACACAGAAAGGAATAAAGTTGACCCTGAATTTGATTTAAGCCAAAAAGAGGTGAATGTAAAGAATTTTGACTAACCTAGTGAGGCTATATTTTGGATGCAACCATCTCTATGGTCCAACATTTATTCCAGTGGTAAGTGATGCACTTGGCATACTACCCTAACTGCTACTTAAAAAAATGAGAGATATTGGAATCAAGATTCACATTCTTGGTCTGCAGAAAAGTACCATCCTGTAAGAATCCTAAAAAAGATTCTTGAAATTTGAGGAGACTTGTTGTCAAACCTCAAGATAACAACCCTGATAATTAAATTAGAATGTACAGGCTTTATAATAAAACAAAAATTTTTTCCTAATTTTAGTACAAGGCTAGCAATTTTGAGGAGAAAATATAAGTCAATGAAATGGACCCCAGTGCTCAACTGGTACTTATTTTATCGACCCAGAAAGGATGAAAGTGAAGAGACAAATGCTACATAGCATGTTTTCTAACACTTTAACGATTCTTGCAATAATAATAATAATGATGATGATGATGATTTCAAATTTTGACACAAGGCCAGCAATTTGGGAGAAGGGTTAAGTTGATTACATTGACCCCAGTACTCAACTGGTACTTATTTTATTGACTCCAAAAAGGATGAAAGGCAAAGTTGACCTCAGCAGAATTTGAGCTCAGAACAAAGATGGACAAAATGCTTAGCAGCATTTTGCCCAGCGTAGTAACAATTCAACCAGCTCACCACCTTAATAATAATGGTTTCTAACGTAGGCACATGGTCACACACGTGGGGTGGACAACTGATTAAATAGACTCCAGTTTATTAATCCCACCCCAGGAGAGTGAAAAACAAAGACAACCTAGATACTGCATTTTTATTTGATGCTCTACCAATTCTGTCTTTACCAACTAAGGCAACAAATAACAATGCTTTCTGACATAAGCACAAATTTTGTGGGGAGGGAACAGTTAATTACTTGAACTCCCCAATACATTACTGCTTTTTCATTCTATTTTATTGACACCGGGAGATGGAAAGATAAAGATGATCTTGATGAGATTTGGACCTCAGAACATAAAAGATTGTAACAAAAAAATGCTGGACACTTTATTTGATGATATACCATCTTAAATGGTATTTAATCTAGCACTACCATTCCTGCCATATGAACATTCTCACAATGATACAAGACAGTTATAACTGATGCTATAAAATTAAATATTCTGTTTGGTGCTGTATAGCAAGACATTCTGTCAACCACAATACCACAAGACATTCTGCCCGACACAAACACGAGACATTAATCTGATACTATATTAAAAGACTGCTACTATATTGTAAAATGTCCTCTGTGATGTTATTCTAATTCCAACAATCCTTAAACCTTTCGTTACCAACCCGGCTGAAACCGGCTCTGGCTCTGAGTACAAATGTCTTGTTTGCATAAGTTTTGAATTAAAATCTTCCACCAAACCTTAGTCACAATTAATGTTCCTAACACTAGCTTAATGATAACTAAGTTATTTTACTAAATTCTTTGTTATATTTAAAGTAAATCATAAAAACACAGAGCATCTCAAAATAAATACGGTAACGAAAGGGCTAAACCTTTCAGTGCCAGTTCTATGACACAAATAGTTTGTTTTTAATTGGTCTAAATTAAAACATTCCATCAAAAGTTCATGCTAATATGTTCCAAATAAGTTATTTGACTAAATTCTTCATCATTTTCAAAATTAATTAAAAGAAAGTGTATTTCAACAGAAATATAGCAACAAAAAGGTTAAAGTGTTCTAAATTAAAATCTTCCATTAAAAATTTCATATTAATTTATGTTTCAAACACCCAGTTTAATAATAACAAAGACATTTCACTACATTATATTTTCAAAATTAATTGTACTTCAACAGAAATAGAGTAACAAAAGTGTAAATAACATTTTATCTGGTGTCTCAATAATGATAATAATAGTTTCAAATTTTGGCACAGGGCCAGCAGTTTTTGAGGGAAGTGTGAAGTCAATTACATCAACCCCCAGTAATTGACTATCTTATCAATGCTGAAAGGATGAAAGGCAAAATTGACCATGGCAGAATTTGAACTCAAACAAGGTGCTACTGAGTATTTTGTCTGGCATGCTACTGGCTTTGCCAGCCTGTTGCCATAATAATAATAATAATAATAATAATAATAATAATAATAATAATAATAATAATTTCTACAATAGGCACAAGGCCTGAAATTTGAGGAAGGAGACAGTCGATTACATCGACCCCAGTACACAACTGGTACTTAGTTTATCGACCCTGAAAGGACGAAAGGTGAAGTCAACCTTGGCAGAATTTGAACTCAGATTGTAAAAACAGATGAAATACTGCTAAGCATTTTGCCTGTGATAATGATAATTCATTCTACTATAGGCACAAGGCCTGAAATTTAGGGGGAGGGGTAAGTCAATTACATCAACCCTACTACTCAACTGGTACTTATTTTTTTGACCCGAAAGGATGAAAGGCAAAGCTGACCTTGGTGAAATTTGAACTCAGAATATAGAGGCAGATAAGATGCTGCTAAGAACTCTGGTCTGGTATGCTAACAATTCTGCCAACTCACCACCATAGTGAAATCATAATAATCCTTTCTAATAAAGGCACAGGGGCTGAAATTTTGAGAGAAGGAGGTAGTTGATTACAATGACTGTAGTATTTGACTGGTACTTTATTTTACCAAACATGAAAGGCAAAGTTGACTTTGGCAGGATTTGACCTCAAGGTGTAAAGAACTGGAAAAAATGCTGCAAAGCATTTTGTCCAAAGTACTAACAATTCTGCCAGATCGCTGGCTTAATAATAGTAAATATAATCTTTTATACTACAGGTACAAGGCCTGATATATATTTTGGGAGAGAGGGATAGTTGATTACATCAACCCCAGTACTTGACTGGTACTTATTTTATCAACCCCGAAGGGATGGGAATCAAACTCATCCTTGGCAAAATTAGAACTTAGAACATAAAGACAGACAAAATGCCACTAAGCATTTTGCCAGCATGCTACCAGCACACTACCTAACTAATAATAATAATAATCCTTTCTACTATAGGCACATGACCTGGAATTTGATGGGAGAGGGATAGTCAATCATATTGACCCTGAAAGGATGAAAGGCAAAGTCAACCTCAGCAGAGTTTGAAGGCAGAATGTAGCAACGAGTGAGATGCCGCTAAGCATTTCACCCAGCATGAAAGTCTGGGTGCTCTGCCAGCTCGCTACCTTAAATAATAATAATGATGATAATAATGATGATGATAATAGATGCAGTACCAAGCAGTGGTTCTCATGGCTTCTGATCTTAACTGATTGGAAGTGTTATCATGTACATTGTTTTGTCTTAGTATAAAAGATGGGCTACAGCAAATATTTTGCTCAATACTACAGATTTGCTTGTTGGTTGTTTGACCTTAACCAGTTGGGCATGTTCCTTGGTGGCTGATGATATGTGCTTCTCTGATCATGAGTCAAAAGTAGTGGGGGAGCATCATAGCCATGTGTTGAGAGGAATTCTTTGGGGTTTGAATAATTCACCTTTGGAAACATGGGTGTTTTGCTCAACATCCTTAAATGACCTTTATTCAGGAACGTTTTGAGTGTGACAGGCCACTTGACCTGAAGAAAATTCTAACTGGGCCCCACCTGCAAGGTCATGCACTGTTAATCTCAATGAGATCACAATGTCACGCACATATGGTTGTGATGCATGTGCCTGGTGTACCCTTATCAAACGGGTAGTCATGATGGGCATACTGGGCTTCGTATATTTTATTCCAGTTTCACTTTGATGGCATGCACTGCTCTCTCACTCAATGATAATAATAATAATAATCCTTTCTCCTAAAGGTGCAAGGCCTGAAATTTTTGGATAAGGGATTAGTCAATTACATCAACCCCAGTGTTACACTGGTACTTAATTTATTGACCCTGAAAGGATGAAAGGCAAAGTTGACCTTGGCAGAACTCAGAATATATCAACAGGCAAAATACCGCTAAGCATTCGTCCAGTCTGCTAACGATTCTGCTAGCTCATAATAATAATAATAATAATGATGATAATGATAATGGTTTCTAATTTAGGCTCAAGCCAGCAATTTTGAGAGGAGAGGTAAACTGATACCATCATCTCCAGTAATTGATTGGTACATTATTTTTATTAAACCGAGAGAGATGAAAGGCAAAGTTGATCTAAGCAGAATATGAGCTCAGAACATAATAAATATTTGCCACAAGGGCTGCAGATGAGAAATCATTAAAGGGATAAGTTACAAAAAGATGTGAAAGTTAAACAGAAATCAAATAAATTCAAAAAGGTGTTAAAAAAAAACAAAAAACAAGTGTTATATGTAGAACACAAAGTTATGATAGTCCCCTGAGAAGAGGACTGTCAATGAAGAAACTGATGATTTCTAACATAAACAGAAACCACATTTTGTGGGGAAGGGTGAGGGAGGGACTTATTTTAAAGGAGGACATGTCAAGTTCTTCAATCCAAATAAATAACTGATATATATCTTGATGCTTTTAGAAAGAAAGGTAAAATTCAATAACAATATCAACAAAAAACAAGAAGCATAAAATACTTTCATCTTGTAGTAATTGTTGTGGAAAGCTGATGAACAATGGAAACATGACATCTGTGTAGCATATTGTTTTCATAAGAGACTGGTCAGTGTTCAGTAGACAATGCTGCTGCTGATGATGGTTAAAATTATGACAAAAATATGCCTTGGCATGATCATGAAGTATCTGACAGAACGAAAAGGTAACAATAATGGTAGTGAATTGATAGTCATTAGGGGTATTAGATAAAATGCTTTGTATAATTTGTTCTGAGTTCAAATCCCACTATGGTCAATAAAATGAATACCAGTGCAGGCTGGTGGATTGGCAGAATTGTTAGAGTATTAGAGCATTGGTATTTATTCCAGCTCAATTTGCTCTGAGTTCAAACTGAGCCAAGGTCAACTTAGCCTTTTGTCATTCCAGAATTGATAAATCTTCCAAAGAAGGAAACGGAAAACTACTTTTGTATACTCTCACAAAAAGTCCAGACAAGAGCACAGCACTTGTCATGGAAGTCACTAAGAGCCTCTTCTATCAATCAGATGGTACTAAAAGGAAGTAAAAATACCATTCCAAAGTGAACTAGGGTGTTTAGATATAAACCATATATGAAACATTCAAAGTACTACTAATATAAAAGACATTTATGATAAATTTCTCACTAAATGGGTATAAAAAAGGGAGTTTTGAGTAAGAAAATCTGTTGAAGCAGACTTGCGGAGCAAATGCTTATCTCTTAAAAAAAATCTTAATGTTTGGGGAGACAATGAATGCTCCTTAAAACTTCATTTCATACTAAAAAAGAAGTGTTTTTCTTTTTTGACAGTCTTTTGCCTTTTTGTTTGTAATATTTTTGGAAATACAACCTTTTCAACAAAACCATATCTGTAATGGAACTCAAGCTAAAAAGTAGTAAATAAGTTTATCTACAATGGTGCATTTCTATGAACACAAATCTATTGAAGCCAATGAAAATCAATAGAGATGTATTATTTCTTTCAGTATCTTGTTAAGAGAATTTTGGATTCTTTTGTCTACTTCTAAAGTATTTGATATCAGGTATATTTTTATGAACTGTCAAGATGTTAGGGTATTTATTCAACAACTATTTTTTCTCTTGAACACTAAAAACTTCAACACATTTATTTAACCAGTACTTTTTATAAACCCTTAAAATTTTAGGGTATTTTTTTCATCATTTACATATATTTTTTTTCTTCAGAGTTCTGAAAGTTACCTCTATCAAATGTCATCTTTAAACCTTTTAGCATTCAAACTGGCACATAACAAGCTAAAATATCTTGTTTTATGTTCAAACCTACCTACAAGTCATTCTAAAGATAGATAATCACATCATCAAAATCTCAAAGCTACGAGACAATGCATGATTAATTCAAAACAATGTGAATAAGCATTACATTTTACAGAGTATTCTGAATGTTAAAGTGTTAATTAATTGACAAACAGTATATTTAAAATGCATTACACTTATTTATCATTTCTTAAAATATCAATTTCATATTTAAGAACCAAGTTTCTTTTTTGTTTTTGTAGGGTTGAGGATATTGCCAAAGAAATCTACATCAGAATACATCAGGCGATCTATTTCATCAACAGACAAGAGAGGAAACCTTAGCATTCTCAACCACTCCTACACCGGGTCACATTTTAAAGACATGTAAATTTTTTGTTTTTTTTTGTTTTGCAGTTAAGAAATAAGAAGCAGGAAGAGGGACATGGCCAGGGAAAGCACTAAAATCAGACATATTGGAATTGCACAATGTTTTTGGCTTTCTTTTCTTTTCATGTTTTTTTTTCTCCCTTTGTTTTAAATATTTAAAAGCTACAAAAATAAAATATCAGTTCTTGTAATACTGATGGCACAACCTTAGTAAATAATATTATTATGGAAATATCAAGTAGCAAAATAATGACAGCAAAAAATTTCTTTAATCTATAGATTGTCTTTGCTTTTTATGTATTTATCTTTTTAAGTAAAAATTTCAGAGTGTGTGTGTGTGTATATGTGTGTGTGCAGCACAGACTCTTAGTTTCAGTTTGAATTAAAAAAAAAACCACATCCTCTACATTTCATTTGACATAAACCAATATATATATATATATATATATATATGGACAAAAACAAGAAAAGACAAGAGGGGCAAGTTTCCACAAAGGCATTATTAGTTTCATGCTTGAGAAGAAAAAAGAAAAGGGTTTCAGACGTTTTGGATAGAGTTCTTGATCAGTAAAAAGAGAAAAGTGATGGAAAGGAGGAGAGAGAGAAGAACAGATAGGGGCTGGGTGGGTATGCAGTTCTACAGGAGTTAAGAACAAAGGAAATGGTGGTGATTTGTGTGCATGTAAAGAAGAGTACCTTTTTAGGGAGAAGGGTATAGTAGGGAATAAGTGGTGTGGGGGTGCAGGTGGTTGGCTGGGGAAGAGCGAAGTCAAGTGGGATGTGAATGTGAGGGAGAAGAATGGAAGTAAAAAAAAAAAAAGAGAGGGAAACAGCGAAGAAAATGATGTACGCGAGACAAAATTTAAAGCAGGTACAAGTTGAAGAAAAGTTACAAAATAGCTAAAGATAGAAAAAAAAAAAAACATGGAAAAAATCAATGGTTAGTGAAATCACCCATCCCAGGAAAACAGTTGAGCAGCTGAGCATGAGTACATAAAAAGGTATATAAGAGGCAAATGGAATGGTTAAGAAATGTATACAAAGAACAAGCTCATGCAGAAAGGAAGAATGAGTATGAAAAAGATATTTTTAAAAAAAAAACAAACAAAAAAAACAGGTACACATACAGAGAATAAAAGTTATAAAGCTAATAAAATAGAACAGAAGGATTATGTTAAAAGGCAGAGAGGATTGGGATAGAAAGGTGAAAAAGTAATTATGTGTACAACACGTGGAAATTGCGGCAGAGGATTGGTATTCATGTGGAGAGAGCATGTTTAACTGATTACAAAATGTGGAAACAAATTACAGAAATCTAATTAAAAGAGGAAAATATTGAAAGATTAAAAAATGGCATATAAAAACAATGTGAACTATATTGAAATTTTAAAACATTACAATCAATCAACCATGAAATTAATCTAATGGTTGATGAATTTCCTATATTAATCACTAATATGTTTGCATAAGTCTTGTCTCCTAAAAGTAAAATATTCTAAATTAATTCACTATTGTTTATACAAACAAGACTCTTGACACATGTACAACCATGTTTATAATTCAGATGGCTAGTAATAAAAGAATCATAATCATCATTTCACATCCAGCTTCCATGCTGGCTCACTGGATAGTTCAAACGGGTGTGATGAAAGATAGAACTATTATGCATCTATGTCTACTTTAACATGCTTTCTGTGGCTGGGTGCTTTTTTGTGATACCAGTACTAGTGAGGATTGCAAAATAAATTTATATACACATATACATATGTATATATATA
>NC_068996.1:24849027-24851326 GCF_001194135.2 Octopus bimaculoides | reverse complement strand
CTGTGTGTGTGTGTGTGTGTGTGTGTGTGTGTGTGTGTATACATACACACATACATGTGTATGTATGGTGTGTGTTTATGTCTGGATGTTATTCCTGTTGTATATTCAGTACATCCAGTAAGTCAGTGGTTTAACAAATGGAACTTAATAAAACCAAGCAGTAATAAGTATGGGGCAACATGATCAGCTAAACTCTTGAAAGTGTTAGCCTGAAATTGCCATAGTCCAATGATTGAAGCAAGTAATGGAATAAAAGAACATGAGGATTTATTCTGTAACTACTCAGATTTTTGGTTATATATGATAATACATAGTAAAAAGCTGTAGTGTGTATACTGAGTACCCATTCTCTTGCTTGCAACTCCAAACAAATGTATATATAGACAAACAGGGGAAATCAAAATATGAAGCTATACATTCTATATATAGTATTATAATGTAAGGATTGAAAAATATATATCATACATGTGCAAACATTAGCAGCTAAAAAATTCAATGCTTCTGTGCACCCCTCCACACCAACTCTATAAATACTACAGGTCCCTCCATTTCAGTCACAGTTAAGGTCAGTCTAACTGTAGGGTAAAACTTGAGTAGACCATAATTTTGTTTAATATAATAACCATGTATGGTATGTATTTGAAGCTATATGCATGTTTACATACATATATTCCATTAATATTTTCATTTTCGGGCCATGTCCATACAGTGATGTACCTGAGCATTTATATTTGTATGTGATTTTATATAAGTGTTGTGCCAAAATCTGATAAAATATTAAATATCTCTTATTATAAAAGACTTTATAATTTGATGCCTTTCTTTAAAGAAAAAAAAAAGAAAAAAAAATCACTTTAGTAGGGAAAGAAATTTAAAAGAAAGAAAAGGCACCAAGAGGTTATGTTAGGACATTATTAATAAACCATTATTACCAGCGCCATGCTTTTGTCTTTGAGAAAGGCAAAACAGCTGCTGGCCATGACTATGAAGTAGTTAATAGGTACCCTAAAGTGTAAATACATCCACCATACAAAAGAAATGAAAACATTATTGAAGCAAAGATATTAGAATTCTCTCTCAAAGATTTTTTTTAAAAGAAAACAACTTGAGAGAGAGAGAGAGAGAGAGAGAGAGAGAGAGAGAGAGAGAGAGAGAGAGAGAGAGAGAGAGAGAGAGAGAGAGAGAGAGAGAGATCTATGGGTAACAAATCTTGTAGAAATATACAGTAAATAGTAGTTCCAGTTTCCATAATTACAAATATCGTGTCAGAGATTGAAAGAGGGCAAAAAAAAATTTTTTAAACATACAAAAAAGGATAAACACAAAGTAAGCTAATTAAAAGGTATGGGAATGAAAAACTCCCTAAGCCTTTATGACAGAGAGAATAGAAAGAGAGAGAAAGGGAGATGGAAAGAGGAGAAAGAAGATGAACAACAAATTAAAATGGTTAATTCAATTAATGTTGCCTCTATCAAATGAGACTTGGACCAAAGACTAACAGTAACGTTTCTAATGTGTTCTATAGCATTTATGATAATCTGAAATGAACAAATAAACAAGTGGTTAATTAGATCTACTAAGCTGTTGAAACTCAAAGCATGCCAAGTTAGTTATCAGGTTATAGAAGCAGCAGGTAAGGCAAGACACTACAGACATCAAAACATTCATGAGAATGTATAAGTCTTATGATATTATAACTTCCCATCACAATTTTATGTAAGTACATTATTTTTACAAACACCAGATTCACCCTTTAGCATTGAGGTTATTTTGTTAAATATAATGCTTATCTATTCAAACTGGTTTGAATTAAGTATGCATTATCTCATTGCTTCTACATTTGAATCACGTGATAGTATATTTTTAGAATGACATTTTATGGTAGGTGGGAGAGGCCGAATTTGGCCAGTTTGACTACAAAACAGAATATGTGGACCTGATATGGCCAGTTTAATTGCTAAAGGGTTAATGGTGACAAGGTTAGTAAAATTTATTACACCCCACTCCCCAATTCTGAAAAATGCATGGACTTTGAAAAGAAAGCAGCTGTAAACTGAAGAAATAAATTGAAATTGAAATAAAGTTCATTATTCTCATAAATGGTGAAGCAAAGCAACCAAATATTAATGTTAATGTCTTTGAAACAACAGGAATAACAAGGTATAGAAAATTCCATAAACAATCCAGGTTTAATTTGAAAAATACTGAAACCTCGTACCACAGTAAAGTTGAAAGGATATCTATCTATCTATCTATCTATCTATCTATCTATCTATGTAGATATATTTAGAGTCTAATT
>NC_068996.1:24844716-24847581 GCF_001194135.2 Octopus bimaculoides | reverse complement strand
AGGAAGGAGTAAAGTCAAATAAATCAACCCACAGCCCTTGACTGATACTATATTCTTTTTTCAACCCCAGAAAGATAAAAGGCAAATATAACCTTGGCAGGATTTGAACTCGGATTATAAAGGGGAGTAACTAAATGCTGTAATACAATTTGCCCAATGCTTTATGGAGCAAGCAATCCACAATTAATAATACCACAAAATAAAAAAAACTTTTGGGGTATACAAATGTGTGTGCGTGTGTGTGTGTGTGTGTGTGTGTGTGTGTGTGTGTGTGTGTATGGAGGGAAAGAGCATGGAGATTATATTAACAAAAAAGTATGAAATAAGCAAATTCAGTTTGGTTGTTATCCTTCAACAGCACTGAAAACAAAGTTTTCAGCAAATACCCGATGAAAGTGAAGTAGCAATGAGCATGGCCAGTGCAAGTATCAATGATTGACATTGAACTATCTAAATATAATACAATATTTTATATATTGTAATTTTTTTTGCCTGCTATACTCCTGGAAACACTTTAACATTGATTAACTTAGCTTAAACAAAAACAAACAGAAAAAAAGAGTCAACCAACAAATAAAATGCATCAACACTGGTAACTATGACAATATTAAAAAAAAAAAGCATCAAGCCTTTTACGATCAACCCACCTAAGTCTGCCCCAGGTCTTATGATACAAACTTCCTGTTTTAAAGTCAACAAAATTAAAACCTTCCACCAAAATTTCTATGTTCCAAACACTGGCTTAGTAAAGTTATTTTACTAAATATATTATTTTCAAAATTAACTAAAACAAAAGTAGTGTATTTCAACAGAAATATCATAACAGATGTGTTAAAGTGATCTAAATTAAAACCTTCCATCAAAATGTCATGTTAATTTATGTTACAAACACCAGCTTAACACTGACAAAGTTATTTTACTAAATTCATCATTTTCAAAATTAACTGGGAAGAAAGGTATATTTCTGTTAAAATACATTTCAACAGAAATATAGTAAGAAATGGGTTCAACAACCAACAAAAATATTTCATCGTTTGTAATTGATAGTTGTGTGTGTATATGTCTGTTAGAGAGAGAGAGAGAGAGAGAGAGAGAGAGTAGTCAATCAGTTAATAAAAATAGGCAAAGTAAGAGTGGAATAACCAAGTAAACATATCCTTAGCATTGTAAACCATGCTAACCTGAAAAATAGAATGATAAAATCAACCAATAAAAATCAAATGACTCAGTAGTACTGGTAAAAGTAACCATGACTTTTTACCATTTACCAAACGTAATATTTAAGATTATTTAATCATTGGTTAAAAACCATTCATTTTTGACTTTGAGATTCAACTTTTGAAAAAAAAAAAGAAAAAACAAGTCTGCAGGCAGAGGTTTGAAGTTTTACAACAGAAGGGTTGTTGTTGTTGTTAAGGTGAAGTTAAAATTATTCTTAATATCTTTGTTACCTATTTTTATTATAATTTTTGTATCTCCTTTAAATTTCAAAATATATTGTTTCAGGGATTTTTTTTTTGTTGTTCTGACATTTGTTTTTGGTGTGAAGAAGAAGAGTTGGCGCTTACATTTTGTTCACTTTAAAAATATAAAAAAAATTATATTAATAACACCATGAGAAATTATTGAGAAAATAGCAGAAACTTTTTTTTAAGAAAGCAGATTTCTATAATGAATGTTAATCTAAGTTTTTAGTTTCTCTTTTGATGAGTCTCAAAGGATTTATGTTTTAAGGTAGAGGAAACAGGAAATTGAGGTTTACGGGAAGAAAGAAAAATTGCCTACAACCCAAGGGGCAATTTATCAGAGTTGGCCTTCCAACAATATACCCAGTGCTCTAAAACACTCAGAATATTGTAAATACAGATTAGCAATGAAGCCATTTCTTTAAAAATATTCACAAATAATGCTTTCATTTAGCTTTTTTTTTTTTGCCTTTTGTAACCCCTCCCCTATTTCCCAAGATATTCAGGTATATTTATAATTTAAAGAGAGAAACAAGAAATATATTTTCAACTGATAAGGAAAGAAAAAAACATAGACATATGCATATAGCTAAGATGAATTAGTCATCAGAGCATAAGATCAGCCGTTGGTATCTTAACATATAGGTTTTTAATTTCAAACACCACACATTACCACTATAAACATGTGTCAATCAATTTTATGGTTTTGTATATGAAAAATAAAGATGTAATCAAAGATTCATGTTATTATATAAGATCTACACAGGCTGCTCATAAGTTATATATTACAAGATTTACACTATCTGCCCATATAAAACTGACAAAAACTTATACATAAAACTGCATATATGTTATATATCATTATATCAGCACAAGCTGCCTGTATGCAATATATGATGTCTATTCCAGTTGCCCATAAGTTATATATTCTAAGATCTACACAAACTGGTTATAGAAAAAAAGATGTATACTAGCAGCCCATATGTGATATATATTATTTTAACTACATATATTATGATATATATTATATTATATAATATTAACTACACTAGCTGTACATATGTTATATATATTATATCTACAGAAGCTCCCCATATGTTACACATCAGATGTATACTAGCTGCCCATATGACAATATATTTCATATTCTTGGAGAAATATAAGCATGAAATAAGGAAACTTGTAAAAATGTATGTATGTGTGTATATGGTGCTTATTTGATTAAAAAATGACTTGGAAACCTCTTAATCATTCATGCGTGTGCATATATATATATATATTCTGTTGTGTCTGGGGAGAGTCATTCTCTTTTGGTGCCTTATAATTTAACACACTCACCGGTAAAATTTCCACTTGTTTCTTTTTTATTTTTCTAAAATTTTCGTCACATCTTGCAACC
>NC_068996.1:24838773-24844706 GCF_001194135.2 Octopus bimaculoides | reverse complement strand
ATATATATATATATATATATATACACACACACACACATACATATGCACACATATATACATGTGTGTGTGTGTGTGTGAGAGAGAGATTTCTAAGATTTATCCTACGTGGATGTGACTATTTTCATTCTATTCATGAATTGTGTTACTATATATGCAGTTAACAAATTAATAGGTAACTTCCCATGCGTAGCAATTGAAGGACTATAATTGGTAGCAATTGAAGGACTATAAATCATATGCTATTATGATTGAAAATATCAATGGCTGTCAGCTAAATGTTATACATACAAATGTTTGGTGGTGGATGAAGACAATATAAATTAAAAAAATCTTGATTGATATAGTTGATATAGTTTTGTATTCTAGCAGGAGAAAAAAAAAATTTTTAACTTCTCTGAACTCTGATAGGTCAAAAAAAAAAATTTTATTTACCAAGATTATGACTCAAATGAATTTAAGATACCAGTTATCAATGATGTGACAATGCTAATAATATTATTCTACTGTGGGCACGAGGCCTGAAATTTTAGAGGAGGGGGGATAATTGATTACACCAACTCCAGTGAACAATTGGCACTTATTTTATTAACCCCGAAAGGATGAAAGGCAAAGTCAAGCTTGGTGGCGTTTAAATTCAAAATGTAAAGGGCTAGAAGAAATGCTAAGCATTCTGTCCAGTGTAGTAACAATTTTGCCAGCTCAGCATCTTAATAACAACAATAATAATAGTAATATGACACGGGGTTACCAATTTTGAGGGGAGGAGACAAGTTGACAGGTATTTATTTTATCAACCTTGAAACAAGATAAAAAGTAAATTCAACGTTCATGGAATTTAAACTCAGAATGTAAAGTGAGAAGAAATGCCACTAAGCCTTTTGTCCAGCATGCTAATGATTCTGCAAACTTCCCCACCTTAATTAATAATAGTAATAATATTAATAATTTCTAACTTCAAAAATATATTGAATTCTAAAAGAGGGATGGTAGAGTAGGTAGAGTTCATGAAAATGGTTATTCAGTATTTTACTGAACCTGGAACAAAGGAAGACAAACTGAAAGATGGCAAGATTTAAATTCAGGTCAACTTTTCCTTTCATTCAACTGAGGGCAAAGTTTACAGAAAAAGGTGGACATATTGTAAATGTCATTGAAAAAGGAGACCATTCAGAAATAAAGAACTAGCAGGCATGACTGTGGTTAAAATGCTTACTTTGTAACCACATGGTTTCAGGTTTGGTCCCACTGCGTGGCACCTCAGGCAAGTGTCTTCTAATATAGCTCTGGTCAACCAATACCTGTGTGCACCTTTGTGTCAGTGTTTGTCCCCACCATTTCCACTTCCAATTGATAACCAGCATCATTTTGTTTACACCCCTGTAACTTAGCAGTTCAACAAAAGAGACTGATAAAATGATACTAGACTTTAAAAAAAAAGTCCTGGGATCAATTTATTTCCAACTAAACCCATCAAGGTAGTGCTCCAGTCCAATGACTGAAACAAATAAAAGCTAAATGACAAAACATCTAATCAAAAGAAGTGGACAACGTGCAAAAAAAATTAAATAATTTTTTTTCTTAAAGACCCATGTGAAGAAAAATATTTTGCACTTAAATTGGAAACCATTATCTTTTAACCGTTAATTCAGTGTATAATGTAACTGAGCTTGTTACAGATGTTTGTATATCATCACTATTAAACAGGGTCTTGTGTGTCTCATTAACTAAAATCAATTCATTGACTAAAGATAGAGACCTAGGGATGGGATGGCATGGAGTGGTGACAATAATCTTTTTTTAGCAACTGATACCATTTTTTAAAAATATTTATTTGGGTTTCCAGTTAATTGGTTTATTTCATTTATGTTGTGAAAAGCAAGCATATAACTTTGTCTTGCAGTAAACAGACAAAAAAGTTTCCATGATTATTATTAGTAATAATAATAATAATATGAAGAAGAATTAATGATCAATTCTATCCTTGTCATATCTCTTCTTTTGTGCTCTTGTAGTAAATAAGTAAAAGGATTTGATATATTCAACTATAGCTCTCTTCTAAAATTGCTGGCCTTCTGCCAAAATATGAAACCAACATTATTATTATTAAGGCAGCGAGCTGGCAGAATCATTAATTTTTGGGGTTGATAAAATAATTACCAGCCAAGTACTGAGGTTGATGCAAATGATCTGCACCACCCACCCCTCAAAATTGATGGCCATCTTCCAAAAGGAAAAAAGAATTATTATGGTTGTTATTATCATAAAGGTAGTGAGCATGCCAGACAAAATGCTCAGTGACATTTCGTCCTGCTTTACATCCTGAGTTCAGATTCTGCCAAGGTTGACTTCGAAGGATTATCATTATTATTATCATTATAATTAGTTTCACTGTTGATTCGTCATTACCTTCATTGCCATCACTATAATCATCACGCATCCAACCATTAATAGTAGTAATTTTCATTGAGAAATGTGTAATAGCTAATAATATTTCCATTTCAGAAGAATTTTTGCAATCAGAGCATCTTCATAGATTATATGGGATAATATGAGATTAGAGACATGCAAAATAGATAGCTCCTCACCTCCAGTTGTTATGGATGTAATACATTTCCTCATCTAGTAGAAAATTTCTTTGTCCTGACCCCCATTCTTTCATCTACTGCTCAACAGTTTTAAATGTCATTTCTTTATTCTAGATCAAAAACTAAAGTCTTAAACAAAAAGTAAAGCTGTAGCATTATTAATAAGAGAAAAAAGATATGGCTATATCAAAGGATTTGTATAGAACAGAAAACAGTAATAAATATTAAAACTGTGAATGTGTAAAATAGAAATATGCAAATTAAGCTATCCACTATAGTAATAGCATAATTCTTGACTACTTTATATAGTGTATCTAGTGCTATTGACTGGAGAAAGTAACTGGGTATGTCTGAAGAGCAATCAACAAACTGTGAACTGGTCTGCTTTGAGTCAACCCACACCCCATCTTTTTTTTTTTATTCACAAATTGAAAGCAAGAAAAGAATCAGTTTACATTTTTATAACTTCCTATCACAAATAAGGCTTTCTGATATTTAAATTTATTCCAGTCCTTAAAATCAGATGTTTTACTTTTACCAATTATCACAGAAAAGAAAAAAAAAAAGGGTTACATTGTTAATACACTGCCAAAGAGCATAAATACTTTTACACTTATTTACAATTTTTTATTTTATTAATGACCCAAGGATGCTGAACCTTTCAAACAAGATGACAAAAGACCAAGATGCCTGGTGCCTTGCTGTACTCAAGAAGACCTGTACTCCTTAGTAGAAGTCTTCTGGTGGTGAGGATTGACCTGTAAGAGACCTGTGCTGGTGCTATGTAAAAGTGCCTGTGCAATATCACATAAAAGCACCCATGCAGTGCCATGTAAAGGAGCTTGTGCAGAGCCACATAAAAGTGCTTGTGTGGTGCCAAGTAAAAGTGCCCATGCAACACCACCTAAAAGCACTCGGTGCAGTATCACTTAAAAGCGCCCATGCAGTGCCACATATAAGCACCCAGCACACTCTGTAAAGTAGTTGGCATTAGGAAGAGCATCCAGCCATATAAACAAAGCCAAATGAGGCTGGAACCTGGTACAGCTCCCCAGCTTGCCAACTCTGGTCAAACTGTCCAACCCATGCCAGCATGGACAATAGATGTTAAATGATGATGATGATGATGATAGATCTAATTAACTACTAACAGGCATGGTTGATTACAAGACAGTGTCAAGCAGTTTTTTTAATTTTTTCAATATTGTATTAAAACAATTAAAAAAATATTCTTTTCTATTCTAGGCACAAGGCCCGAAATTTTTGGGAAGGGGGTCAATCGATCAGATCGTCCTCAGTACGCAACTGGTACTTAATTTATCAACCCTGAACAGATGAAAGGCAAAGTCAAGCTCAGTGGAATTAATTTTTAAAATATTTTGTTACCACTATTTAACCAGGTGAGTCCTGATTCAGTAAACCTGTGATGAAAGTAATTCCAGATATGACTGTCCCATCTATTTAAATGATCTACTTTTGTAAGCAAAACATATCTACGACTACATTATCCATATGTGTCTCTTTTTTCTTGCAAAACAATGAGGCGAGATTTGAAGGATATTTGGATGCTCTTGTTCACCAATCAAGTAACTGTACTGATACTCCTTTCACTTGTCTCTGGCACTCAGTTACGATGATGAGGGTTCCAGTTGATCCAATCAACAGAAAAGCCTGCTCATGAAATAAATGTGCAAGTCATTGAGCACTCCATTGATGTGCGTATCCTTAATGTACTTCTCAGGGAGACAGTACGACACAGATGTGACAAAGCTGGCCTTTTGAATTACAGGTACTACTCATTCTTGCCAGCTTATATTCAACAGTTTAATATACTGAAGTTCAAATTAATTCACCAGTTTGCAGCTATGTTGTTTTAGGATCAGTCTCATCATGCAGCACCTTGGGTACTTTCTACTGTAACCCCAGGCTGAGAAATATCTTGTGAGTGAATATAAATAGATGGAAACTGTATTGAAGACCATCGTATAGGTGCATGTGTCTGTCTGTCTGTCTGTTTGTCTGACCCCCTTCCCATCGCCTGACAGCTGGAATGGTTTGTTTACGTCCCTGTAACATAGTGGTTCAGCAAAAGAGAACGAGAGGATACCAGAGACTTAAAAAATAAGTACTGAGGTCAAATTATTCAACAAAAAACCCTTCAAGGCAGTACCCCAGTATGGCTGCAGTCCAATGACTAAAACAAGTAAAAGATAAAAGGATTTCATTGCTAACATTAATTTTTTTGTGTGAATATATAAATTGAAGTGGGTGCAAAAAATTACAGTGAAATTCATCTGCTAGCAAAAGTGGTGGTTTTTATCTTTGCTGTTATTGTTTAGCCCAAGGTCAATCTGATTGAGCTGACCTATAGTCAAAGGCCATTCCAACTGTGATCATTTCATTTTTTTTTGTTATTAAAGGATATCTAGGACTACATTATCTAATGTGTCCTTATCATTTTTCAAGTCAGTAGGATTAAGATGTGATGGAGTTTTGATCACCATTTCTAGCACTTCAAGTATTTGCACAGAGGCTTCCTTGTTGGCTCATGGTGGTGATGATGGTAATTTAATCCTATATTCAAATGACTGAAGTAAAAGAGTTTACCTTTGTAGAACCATAAAGTTGACTGGTCAAATATTTATACTTTTCTTTTTATTCCAAAATATCAGGTGATAGCAATAATAATAATAATAATAATAATAATAATAATAATAATGAACACCATCTTGAGTTAAAGGTAAAAATGTCATCATCTTCTGGGATTTCCCAGTCAATACTGACAGAAGAATCCGGACTAATTGACCAGACATTATTAAAGACAGGAAAGAAAATATTTGTAGATTGATAGATGTAAGTGGCCCCACTAGTAAAAATATATCTGTAAAGGAATTTGAGAAGCTTAATAAATGTAAGGACCTAGAAGTTGAAATACAAAGAAATGTGTCATCTTTAAGCAAACATTGTTCCTGTTATTGTAGGTGTCCTAGGTATAATAAAAAAAAAAGGACGTCAGAAACATCTAGATAACATCCAAGGAGAACCATGTCTCAAAGAAATCCAAAAGATTATGTTGACAAGTACTGCCCACACCCTTAGAAAAACTCTATCAATCCAAACATTTGTGTTGTATTATATGAATATTTTTCAGTACTGCCCTCCTCAAATTTTCAACTCTTAACCTTCACTAACCCTAGGGCACTGGGAGTGTCTTGATGAATGATTGCATCAAACATATAGATAAAAATAATAATAATAACTATAATGATAATAATCGTGTCTTCTATAGGCACAAGGCCTGAAATCTTGAAGAATGGAACTAGTCAATTATATCGACCCCCCCCCCCC
>NC_068996.1:24835656-24838763 GCF_001194135.2 Octopus bimaculoides | reverse complement strand
CAGCACTTGATTGGTACTTATTTCATCAACACTGAAAGGATGAAAGGCAAAGTCAACCTTGGCGGAATTTGAACTCAGAACATAAAGACAAACAAAATGCAGCTAAGCATTTTGTCCAGCATGCTAATGATTTTAGCAGCTCACTGCCTTAATAATAATAATAATAATAATAATAATTATTATTATTATTATTATTATTTCTACTATAAGCACAAGGCCTGAAATTTTGGAGGAGGAGATTAGCTGATTAGACTGATCCAAGTGCTTGACTGGTACTCATTTTATTGACCCCAAAAAGATGAAAGGTTGACCTTGGTGAAATCTTGACTCAGAAAAGCAGTTAAGCATTTTATACAGTGTACTAACAACTCTACCAGATCATTGCCTTTGTAATAATGCTTTCAAGTTTTGACACAAAGCCAGCAATTTCAGGGGAGGGATAAGTCAATTACACTGACCCCAATGCATAACTAGTATTTATCTAATCAACCTCAGAAGGATGAAAGACAAAGTTGACCTCAGCAGCACTGCCTTAATAATAATAATAACAATGATAATAATATACCTCGTTCAATGATAATAATCTTTTCTACTAAAGGCACAAGGCCTGAAACATCGACCCCAGTGTTTCACTGGTACATAATTTATTGACCCCAAAAGAATGAAAGGCAACGTCAACTTTGGCAGCACTGCTTTCATCATAATAATAATAAAGTTCTCAGATTTTGGTCTCCTTCTTGCACAATATATCATTGCTATTTATAGATAACACCTCTAGTAAAATGTCCAACTGGCTGATACTTAAGGTCTCTGGGTGAGACTTGAAACAGCGCATATAAAAGAAAGCAACAACAACAATGAAAATAATATTAATAAACTATTGAAATATGGCAAAAAAAGCTGAATATTTGGGGAGGATGAAGAATGACTATAACAAGCCCTAGTGCATGATCTGCACTTAATTTATCGACCCTGGATAAAAGTGACAGTCAGCCGTAACAGGACTTTAACTCACATTGTAAAGGAACATATGATAAATACCACAAAACGTTTAGTGTTGTACTCTTTTAATTTTACCCTTCTATTGTCCTAATAATACTAACTCTTTCTAACAAGGGCACAAGGGAAGTAATTTTTAGAAGGGTTAGTTAGTTACATGAACATTAACACTTCATACTTCACCGGTACTTTATTTTATTGACTCCCAGAGGAATAAGAAGCAAAGTTGCCTTTGGTGCAACATGAACTCAGAATGTAAAAATCAAAAAAAAAAAAGAAAAAAAAAAACTTGGAGCAAAAATGAGGTACTCTTTTGATGCTCTAATGACTTTGCCAGAAGTTGTGTAAATTGACAGACTTGAAAGAAAGAGGTGGAAAAAAAAACAAAGATATCCAAGTCAAAATCAAAAAAGCTTATGCAAATAAATGTGCATGCATATTTGGGTGGATGTGTATTTACACACACACGCATACATACATATGTGTGTGTATATATATATATATATATATATACATAAGCACACACACACACACACACACACACACACACACATATATATATATATATATATATATATATATATATATACACACATATATATACACATATATATACATACACATATATATGCATACACAAATATACATACCACACATATATACGTACATATACACACACACACACACTCCACCTATACATGCACATATACGAGTGCCGGAAGAGTGTGCATACTCAAAACATGAGTGAAAAACCTGAGCACATTGCCTTTTCTTCTTTTTTTGAATATACTCAAGCATGATGATGTAAGTATGTTGAAAATGTTAATTCAAACATTGTAAGAATGATTAAAAATGATTCTTTTGAAATTATATCGTTAACTGTATTCAATCCAAATAAATAAATTTAAAAAAATTATAATACATGTTAATAATGGATTTTTAAACCAGCATCAAATTTACAAGCAAAACAATAATAATAATAATAATAATAATAATAATAATAATAATAATAATAATAATAATAATAATAATAATGAAAACACTTGTTAATAAGATAACATGAAATAGATATTTTTGGAATTATATTATTTCTTTGTTATATAACAGAAAAATTGATAAAATAGGGTATTTTTATTATTAATAATAAATTTTGTTTTGTATAATAATATAACTTTATATTTACACAATACATTTGAATAAAATAAAATCGAAGATGTTTTGTGGGTGATGTATAAAGAAAGAAAAAAAAACTGAACAAAATAAATGGACATTTTTTGTTGTTGTTTTTTTCTTTGATATTGGATAAAAAGGATAGTCTTGAAAATGAAATGGAATTTGACAATATGAAAGTGAAATTAGTTAAAAAATATTTCTAACTAATATTTTGGTTTCAGAATGTATTTTAGAATGAAAAATAAACTAATCATATTTTTTCTTTTCTTTTTCACTTCAGAATAGGATTCAAGTGAGATCAAATGAGGCAGATAGTAGGTTTTGTTTGTGTTTTTTCTTTTATTTTCTTCACTTTTTTTTTAAAGAGTAACAAAGCACCAGAAAGAGTATGTATATCTACAAAACTTATGTCACCGGATGTTATTAAAAGTGGAGGGTGTAGGGAAAAGAAATAATTACATATTACTAATGATAATTTGTTTAAATATTATAAAGAAAAAGACAAAATAAGAAAATATTCATTAGGTAAAAATTAGTAACCTAAAATATTTCTTTGAGGTAAGTAGAAGGGAAAGAGTATAGTCAGAATGCATGTATGCAAGTGTGTGTATATGTGTGTGTGTGTGTGTGTGTACACACACACATATATATATATACATAGATATATTTATACATACACATACATGGATTCATGTATACATATATATACAAACATACATATACAAACACACATATATCTATATATATATACACACATATATATATGCATATATATATATATATGCATATATACATATATTATATATATATGCATATATTATATATATATGCATATATTATATATATATGCATATATACATATATTATATATATATGCATATATTATATATATATGCATATATTATATATATATGCATATATATATATATATATGC
>NC_068996.1:24834800-24835522 GCF_001194135.2 Octopus bimaculoides | reverse complement strand
TATATATATATATATATATATGTATATATATATGCATATATATATATATATATGTATATATATATGCATATATACATACACACATACACATATATGAACACATACATATACACATATATGTAGAGAGAGATAGAGTGAAGAAAGAAAGACTGAAAACATAAAAGTAAAATTTTTAAAATGATAAATGACCTTTACTTGGTTCGAACCACTATGGTTCCGGACAACAAATGCAATCATGCATTATGTGTTTATATTTGCATGTATGTATGTTTGTATGTATGCATGTTGTTATTTCATTTGAACTAATGTGGTACTCGACTTGCCAACAAGCATATGCTGCCATGTGTGTATATATGTGTGTGTGTATGCGTTTAAATGCTAAAGTAGAATGCGTCTTTCACGGGTACATGAGAGTGTACAATAATACACTTGAAAGTCAAAAGTTAACATCATGTAAAATATCAGAACGAACACTGAGATTGGAGCGAAAAATATAGTTGCAAAAAAAAAAATAAAGAAAATAAAGAAAAAGAAAAATATTTTAAATAGGACAACAGCAGACTTAGACATTTTTGTAAGTCTAAATTGTTATATTTAACAAAAAAAAAGGAAAAATTGAAAAACAAAGAAAAAAAGAAGCAGCACTAAGACGGAATCATTTGGACTGGAGTTGGACTTCACTGAAAGACAATGCATCATTTTTTTTTTTTTTTTTTTTTTTT
>NC_068996.1:24826099-24833120 GCF_001194135.2 Octopus bimaculoides | reverse complement strand
AAGGGCAGAGAGTGCCATGCACAAAACTCTGACCCTTTGAGTCACTTTGTAATATATATATATATATATATATATATATATATATATATATATATACACACATATACACATACATACATACATACACACACACACACGTATATGTACAAAGAAAGAAAGAGAAAGCTGTGTGTATGTGTATTAGTATGTATAATGTTAAACAAAAGAAAAAAAGGAAAAAGTTTGATATATATATATATATATATATACACACACACAAAATGTATATACATAGACATATAAGTACCCCTTGTTTACTGATCTTAAAAATTATGAGATCAGTAAATACTAAAATGTGTGAAAGTGGGGAAATATTTTTAAAATGTAGAAGGTAACAATTTTTATTTCATTTTATTTTAAAAGTAAATCATTATAATTTTCCATGAATCCCTTAGTATATAGTGCCCAAGAACATTACACCCAATGGTTGGTCTTGTTAGTTGCACATGCATACATGGTTGTACGTTGTACAAAGCTCAAGTCAACCACTACCACTGCCACTTCAAACAAGAGAGAAGGAAAGATTGGTTATTTAAATTACATTTCCAGAAAGCACTTTTAATTCAGAACTAGAATATTTTTATCTGAATTGCTACTGGACTAAGGATAACAAAAACAACAAGAGCAACAATAGTACTTATTACCCCACCTCACACTTACCACCATCACCACAAAAGACTAAAAAAAAAAAAAAGCCAACCAACTGACCACAACAACAGTAGCAGTAATACAAATTCTTTAACCCTTTGCCTGTGATACACAGGACATCTTTCCCTAACATCCATACAACATACACGATACACATTCCCAAGTTTTTCAATGAGCAGATTAACATGGGACTTATGAAAGGAAAGCTTTATATTACTCAGAATGTATGAAATAAGGATTAACTAAAAGTTTGAAAACAAGGGCACTTAGAACAAACTTATGAAAATGCTTTGCACAGGCAAAGGGCTAAATGCTAATATATTGGTATCACATCACATATCAATATAATTGTTATTGGTAATGTTAATATTGGTTATTGGTTAGCTCCAGGTCATCCTTCATTTCAAGCAGAACTTATAATCATGTTATTCCAATTATGATCCTCCTGGTTATCTAGGGTATGTCTAAATCTTTTTTTTAAATAAATCTGGCTGTTTGGCTAGAGAGAAAGGATTGGTAAAATTACAATTTTTAACAAGTTTACATAATTCTTAAAAAAAAAAAAATCTTGTCAGATGATTGAGGATCTAGGCTTTCTTTTTTCTTTTTTTTTTTTGTACAAAGCTTGAAATCTATTGTAATTTATTTCTAGTTTGAAAAATAAAAGAGAAAAAAAAAATTTTGGCACAAGGCCTGAAATTTAGGTGAAGGGGTAAGTTAATTATATCAACCCCAGTGCTCAACTGGTACTTATTTCTCGACTTGAAAGGATGAAAGGCAAAGTCAGCCTCGGTGGAATTTGAACTCAGAATGTAAAGACAGATGAAATGCTATTAAGCATTTTATCAAACATACTAACAATTCTACTAGCACACCACTTAAAAAAAAACAATAAAAAATAAAAAGAGAAAAGTGGTGTAACATATGAAAGAAAATATTAACAAAGGTAATTTCAACCTATATAATAATTTCAAAGATATGAAATCATTAAAAAAACAAAATCAATTCATTTATATCTTTAACAAATTTGGTATGTGTATTAATTAAACATAGTGTTTATTTATAAATGGGTGTGCAGGCAGAAATGTAGAAAAAAAAAACAGAAAAAATATAGACACTCATGAACTGATGATTCAGAACTTTGCTTCACAACCACGTGATTCTGGGTTAAATCCCACTGTGAGGCACCTTGAGAAGTCTCTTCTGTCATTACTTCAGGTTGAGTGAAATTTGGTATATATACACACACACACAATGTCTATGTAGAAAAGTGAGGTTGTAGAAGCATGTATATGCACACTATGCATACAACTGGGTCCCTCAACCAGTGGCCTCAACAAGTTCTATGATAGCTGCTTTTTCTTCTCTTTATCTCCCATCCAGACAACGGAGTCTCTCTCCTAACCCACTTACAAATAACATCCACATCTTGTTCTTGCCATCAACACTCCTCCACATTTACCATTCCACAAACACCTTTGTTTTATCT
This sequence comes from Octopus bimaculoides, assembly GCF_001194135.2. Classification (NCBI taxonomy): domain Eukaryota; kingdom Metazoa; phylum Mollusca; class Cephalopoda; order Octopoda; family Octopodidae; genus Octopus; species Octopus bimaculoides. The sequence goes on along the minus strand of NC_068996.1, from coordinate 24,830,944 downwards.
ATCTTTTAATCACTCCACATACTTGAAAACTTTTAAATCCACCCTTCATTTCCCATTACTATCCAATCTACTCTATTATTCTGCTGATGCAAATAATGAAATCAGAAACCGGTCACTACAAATCATTTCATGTCACCATTTCCATATTGCCAATCATCACCCACTCTCTTGAGCTACTTTCAATTGAACCCATCATTCTTATCAACTTCCCACTCATATTTACCATAAATTATCCCAACCTTTGTTCACCTATTCTTATCTCACTACCTCCACCCTATGTTTATATATTTTCCTTTCATTCTCCTTTCAAACTCTTGCAACCATATCCACCCTTGCTGATTCACCTGTCTTCATTTTCTCTTCCATTCATCATCTTGGGAATGTTATCTGGAGGGTACATTCTGGCACCTCATCAATCTCTCTTCTAACCACCCGACAATCCAATGTAAAATGCATATTAGCAATGAATCTCCTCTACAACAACAAACCTATTCTTAATCCTCCTATCATACTTCAACTTCTCAATACTTCACATAAAGCAGCCTTCTTATATCCTAATTGTCCTCTCAGTCAAAGAGGTCTTGCAAGCTACAGGGTAACCTCACTAGTGCTGGTGCCATGGAAAAAACACTCAGCACACTCTGTAAAGTGGTTGGCATAAGAAAAGGCATTCAGCCAAAGAAACCATGCCAAAAATGAGACACTAGAGAAAGTATAAGAAGAGTAAAAGAAAAACACACATTATACATGTGGGTGGGTGTGTACACACACACACACACACACACATATATATACATATATATATATATATGTATGTATTATTTCATTAAAAACAAAAAGATTATTTCTATTGGTATTAATAGAAACGTATCTTTAATTCTTTGCAAACTGTTTTTGCCATTTCCACATTATTCATACTCTATATTTTACCTATTAAAAAACTGTGTGATTAGGAATCAAGGAATTGACGTGGACTTTCAGTTAAAGCAGCGATGCACATACAGTGGCATGACACAAGCTGTAGCTGGGTGTATGGGAAAAAAATAATAAATTTTATTTAATCCTTTACCATTTAAACAAGCTTATATCTGGCCAATATTCTACCTGTTTTATGTTCAAATCAGCCAGATCAGGCCTTTCTCCCCTACCCAACAATGTCATTTTAAAAATAAAGAATCACATCATAAAAAATCTTGAAGCTATGAGATAATGCATGATAAATTTAAAACAATGTGAATAAATAAGCTTCACATTTGACAAAGTAATCTGAATATGAAAGAAGTAAGTGTGAAAAATACTAACTCAAATGCAAAACAAAAATTTGGATAACAATATTTGCTTTTTGAATAAAGAAGTGATATACAGTTCAGCAAACCATAACTCATAAGCAAGTATGGTTTGGTAACAAATACTGTGATTTTGCAAATTGATTTAAGCACCTATGAAACCATGAGCAGACATGATTCCCTCTCAGAACCCTCATTCATGACCCTGGAAGAACATCCAGCACCCAACTGATATTTATTTACAGTTGAGTACTGATGCCTGGTCTTGGAATTGAACTGATGATCTTAAGGTCTGGAGATGAACATCCTAACCATTGGGTCATACACCTTCATAAGGAAGTTATGTACTTAATAGCTTTCTGTGGTGTAGATTATTTATAGACTAAAATATATATTTTTGTTTTAATATCTTTCATGACTTTATGCACAAAACACATCAAAATATTTTTATTTTCTCTAAATTGTGAGATGAAGTAGTAAAATGAGGGTAACTGTGGATTTAAAAGACTGAAAATATAAGCTTGATTATTGACAATCGTTACAAAGATGTTACTGTTGCTTAGCTACAGACCAGCTGTTGTAAAGCAGATGCATGGGTGAATGCATTCCAACCATGAACATCCTGCTTTTTTTTCCAGACACATATCCATGTATACATATTCCAATATATCTTTTGCATTTAAGATGAGGAAGAGTTGGTTGTTATTTCTACCAGAGTGAGTGACTGCAGAAAGGTCGTAATGTTGGCTCATAGTTATAAAGATATACACTTGGCATACAGTTGTAACATTGAGTATACATACACAACTGCAAGATGCAGTGAGTGAAAATTAATTATCCTCTTCGTGATCATCATAATTTTACATCCACATTTTTCCATGCTGACATGGTTTGGGTGTATTTCTGTGTCTTACTATCACAATTTGTCATCATTAGATACTCACAACAGATACAACAGGACATATTTGTATTTGTTGCTACATTATTAAGCCTCTATTTTTTTGTTTAAATTTATTTGAATTTACTTTAAATTTACAACAAAGCTACAAATTTGTATATTTTTAGTGAATAGATTAGTCATGAGATTTCAAGTTTGATCCCATTGTGCTTGGGCAAGTGTTTTCTAGCAGAGACTTGAGTTAACTACTGCTGTATGGGAGAAATTTGGTAGGTGAAAACTGTGTAGAAGCGGGTCGTCGTGTGTGTGTGTGTGCATGTGCGTAGTACATGCACACAAATATATGTCTGTGTGTGTGTAATTTTCACCTTAACTAGTTTCATTTTATATGCTGGCCACTGTCAACATTTTTTTTTTAAAGTTTTATCCTCTGTTATATATGTATGTATGCATATATATACACAAACACACACACACACACAACACATAGTGGGGTATTGCTTATCAATAAATTAGTGTGTCAAACAAAAAGTTACCTTGTGGTATTTATTCCACTTGATCAGAATGGTGCATAGCTTAGTGGTTAGGATATTGGATCATATTTTCTAAGTTCATTAGTTCAATCCCCAGTTATGTGTAGTGTCCTTAAAGCAAGACACTTTATTTCACATTGTTCCAGTTCAATCAGCTGGCAAAAATGAGTTGTACCTGTCATTCAAAAGGGCCAGCCTTGTCACATTCTGTGTCATGCTGAATCTCCCTGAGAACTATGTTATGGGTACATGTGTCTGATGAGTGCTCAGCCATGTGCACATTAATTTCATGAGCAGGCTGTTTAGTTGATCCGATAAACTGGAACTGACAGGATGCCAGTTATGATTCGAAGTACCAGGAACTAGTAATTGGCCAGTTAGAAACCGATAACCAATGATACCATATTTCACAAACAGATGATATATAATATAAACAAACAAAACAACTGTAATTAATGCTTTTGCTTAAAAGTATTAATATACCTGAAATTATATCAATAAGAAGTTAAATCCAGGTTGTATAAGATAAAGCTTGTCAATAATTCTAGCATTCTATAACAACTCAGATATTTTTGTAAATAAGCGTAACAATGGAAAACTATAAGGCTTATATTCATTGTAGATAAGATATGAAAGAAATACAGATGATAGCAGTAATGCAATAATGTAGAAAAACCAAACAAAATTGACAAAAAACAGATTACAGAGAATTAAATACATATAAAATTTCATCAATGTCTAAAATATTTTCCATGCAATTTTCTAAAATTTTCTTAATTAATGAGCCTTGCAATTTTTTCTTCCTTTCTTTTAAACAAATATTCATAAATTTCTGAATTTCAAAACATAAACATAGCTATATGTTAATCTTTTGAAATTAGATTTCACAGCTAAAATGTAAAAAGTATCCAAGAGATAGTCGGGAGTAATGCATTTTAAGAAATAAAATTTTAGGATAAATAAATAATCAAAAAAAATTGAAAGCTGTGAAGTATATGTAAACATACACATTAAAACAAGAAATTTACACCTTGGCTACATGTGTATGTGTGAGTTTGTGTGTGTGTGTGTGTGTGTGTGTGTGAGTGTAGTGTTTATGTGCATGTTTGTGTGTGTGAACAAATAAATGAATACAATAGAATAGAGAAACCAGATCAACTGATATGTTCAACAAAGACATGATTTAAGAGACTATTCCAATATTTAAAACAAACAAACAAAATAAAAACAAAAGATTTTTCCTATTTTCTTTACAAAAATAAAATCGAAGAGAAGAGTTTTAAAACAATTTGGTTACTCTCGTCGCAGACGTTTCCTTGTTGAAGTCTGATCAGCAGCTTCTAGACCACGCTTATTATGCCTGAATTCTACTTGGGATTGTGCAGTAAGCTGAAGTTTTATAGCACTCGCATTCAGTTTAGCTGACTGCAAGATTTTCCTCAAACCTTTCATTTTTTTACTCCGTAAAGCTAGGGAGACAGTTGGCAACGCATAAGAGTTTGCTGCCCCATCAGCAGACTTTCGACACATCATCATGTCAGCAGGACTTTCAGCTTTAAGAAGAGAATCCACTGTCATGCCAAAGAACGGTGTTCCATTTGACTTGGTACTGAGAAATTCATCGTAATCAACTTTAGTATCTGCATTAGTAGCGCCGCCTGTAGCCGAAGCTAAAGCAAATGGCTCCCCACTGCCAAGCAAATAATCAGGGTTCAATATTGACTCTCCGCATGCCTGTGCCAAAGCAGTTATATTAGAATTTGGGATATTATCTTGACCATCTTCTTCAGTCTTGGACACTAATTCTTCTATAGCACATTTAATTTGGTCCTCACTTGACTTGCCATTGAACTTTGTAACATCCCACAGAATCTTATTTTGATCACTAGTTTCATCATTGTTATTATTATTGTGTTTTTTGTTGTCAAACTTCAGTGATTGTCCTGATTTGCGGCGTCGCTTTTTAGAATATTTTTTGTTCAAACTTTCTGTAACTGAGGTCTCATCATTTTTCTCGATATTGTTTTCATTGTCAGCATTCTCTTTCATCTCATCCGGTATTGTATCTTCGGCTTCCAATTCTTCTTCTTTGTCTTCAATGCGCAGATCAATGCTTTGTCGAACTCGT
>NC_068996.1:24819790-24822461 GCF_001194135.2 Octopus bimaculoides | reverse complement strand
TAAACGATGATGATGATGATCATCATCATCATCATTTAACGTCCATTTTCCATGCTGGTATGGGTTGGATGGTTTGACTGAGGGCTGGTGAGCCAGAAGGCTGCACCAGTCACCAATCTGATCTGGCAAAGTTTCTACAGTTGGATGCCCTTCCTAACGCCAGCCACTCCGAGACTGTGCTTTTATGTGCCACCAGCATGAGGGCCAGTCAGGTGATACTGGCACCAGCCATGCTCAGATGGTGCTTTGTACGTGCCACCTGCACAGGAGCCAGTCCAGTGGCGCTGGCAACAACCATGCTTGAATGTTGCTTTTCTTTAAGTTCCACTGGCACGTGTGCCAGTCAGCGGCCCTGGCAATGATCACGCTTGAATGGTGCTATTAACACTCCACTGGCACGGGTACCAATCAGGCGGTACTCTCATTGGCCATGACAGCGATTTCACTTGCCTCAACAGGTCTTTGCAAGCATAGTTTATTGTCCAATGATTGAAGGGTACTCTTAAATGGGCTGGTTATACAGTAGTGGCATAGGCCACAGTTATGGTCTCACTTGGCCTGCCGGGTCTTCTCAAGCACAGCTTATCTCCAAAGATCTCGGTCACTTGTCATTGTTTCGGTGAGGCCCAATGTTCGAAGGTCATACTTTCATCACCTTATCCCAGGTCTTCTTGGGTCTCTCTCTTCCGCAGGTTCCCTCAACTGCTAGGGTGTGACACTTTTTCACACAGCTGTCCTCATCCATTCACAACACATGACCATACCAGCACAATCGTCTCTCTTGCACACCACATCTGATGCTTCTTAGGTCCAACTTTTTTTATCAGAGAGCTTACACTCTGTCATGTATGCACACTGACATTACACATCCACCGGAGCATACTGGATTCATTCCTTGTAAGATTATGCATGTCCTCAGCAGTTACGGCCCATGTTTCATTGCCATGTAGCATAGCTGTTCACACACATGTGCCATACAGTCTACCTTTTACTCTGAGCAAGAGGCCCTTTGTCACCATCAGAGGTAGGAGCTCTCTGAACTTTGCCCAGGCTATCCTTACTTTAGCAGCTACACTTTCAGAGCATCCACCCCTGCTACTGGCTTGGTCACCTAGGTAACGGAAGCTATCAACTACTTCTAGTTTTTCTCCTTGGAATGTGACGGAAGCTGTTCTCTGCATGTTTTCAGTGTTTATTGCTCCTGAGCATTTGCCACATACAAAAACAATCTTCCCAGTTAGCCTTCCTTTGATATTGCTGCACCACTATTTGTACATATACATACTATATAATAATAGTAATAATAATATTGGGTCATCCCATAAATAATGCAGTTTTTCAATTGCATGAACTAAAAGTCAAAGGGGGACAAGATAAACTACCTGCATAAACTTGCAATAAAAGCAGGTATTAATTTTACCTCGTACTTATTCTTAGTGCAAGTTTTGAAGAGTTCAGTTCAATTTTAAACTCATATTCACAAACACACATACATACACAATGGTCTTTTATTTTCTGCCTACTTCATCCACTAATGTAGCTTTGGTGAACCAGCATTTTTATTTAATGCCTGCTCTGCATTTGAACTAAAAAGAAAAAACATGTTTGAGATTAGATAATAGTTTCAGTATTAATAATGAAACTATTAAACTGAAAGTATCTCACATTACAATAGAGATGTTATTGCTTCACTTTTGACATTTAATACTGCTGGACTCGCATTAGGCAAGAAGTTGAAAATTTTTTGGGCCCCATGACACTGCATGTACCCTAAGTAAGGCATGTGTAAAATTTGAATGAAATTGGTTGTGTAGTGCTCAAGTTTTAGGTATTCACACAGACAGACAGACAGACACACACACACACACATTCTCATCTTTATATATATAATTTCTGCTTACACCCTTCCTATATATATCAAGCAGGGCCATTTACCAGAAAGGTTAAAGGGTCTTGTCCAACTTCTTGTTTACTAGGACCTTGGTCTTTGCTAAGTCAAGTTAATCTATATATATAAAGATTAGAATGTGTGTCTGTCTGTCTGTCTGAATCCCTAAAACTTGAGAACTACACAACCAATTTCATTCAAATTTTACACATGCCTTACTTAGGGCCTATGTAGTGTTTTAGACTCCAAAAATGTTTAACTTCTTGCCTAGTGCGAGCCCAGTGCAACATCACATCTCCACTATAGCAGTATTACGTGTCAAAAGTGAAACAATAACATCTCTACTGTAATGTCAGATAGTTTCACTTTAATACTGAAACTATTAAAGTGAAACTATTATCTCACATATAAACTATTATCTAACATATATAGTTGATAGCTTCCGCTATCTAGGTGACCAAGTTAGTAGTGGGGTGGGTGCGCTGAAAGTGTAGCTACTAGAATAAAGATAGCCTGGGCAAAGTTCAGAGAGCTCTTACCTCTGCTGGTGACAAAGGGTCTCTCTCTCTCAGAATAAAAGGCAGACTGTATGACGCATGTGTACGAACAGCCATGCTTCATGGCAGTGAAACATGGGCTGTGACTGCTGAAGGCATGCGTAGCTCGCAAGGAATGAAGCCAGTATGCTCCGGTGGATGTGTAATGTCAGTGTGCATACTAGACAGAGTGTAAGTACCTTGAGAGAAAAGTTGAACCTAAGAAGCATCAGTTGTGGTGTGCAAG
>NC_068996.1:24815973-24819143 GCF_001194135.2 Octopus bimaculoides | reverse complement strand
GCACCTGTGCCCAGCATCGCCTTTCTGGCACTTGTGCCGGTGGCACGTGTAAAGACATTCGAGCGAGATCGTTGCCAGTGCCGCTGGACTGGCTCTTGTGCAGGTGGCACATAAAATACACCATTTTGAGCGTGGCCATTGCCAGTACCGCCTGACTGGCCTTCGTGCCGGTGGCACGTAAAAGCACCTGCTGCACTCTTGGAGTGGTTGGTGTTAGGAAGGGCATCCAGCTGTAGAAACTCTGCCAAATCAGATTGGAGCCTGGTGTAGCCATCTGGTTCACCAGTCCTCAGTCGAATCGTCCAACCCATGCTAGCATGGAAAGCGGACGTTAAACGATGAAGATGATGATACAGGCATACATACATATATACATACTTACATCATCATCATCACCATCATCGTTTAACGTCCACTTGCCGTGCTAGCATGAGTTGGATTTCACTTGCCTCAACAGGTCTTCGCAAGCGGAGTTTAGCGTCCAATGAAAGAAAGGAATACATAAGTGGGCTGGCTACATCCCTGGCAGAGGCATTGTATTTTGGCCTCACTCGGCTTGCCGGGTCTTCTCATGCACAGCATATTCCCAAAGGTCTCGGTCAGAAGTCATTGCCTCAGTGAAGCCTAATGTTCGAAGGTTGTGCTTATAATATATATATGTTATGTATATATATATATATAGAGATAGATGTGTGTGTGTGTGTATATATATATATATATATATATATATATATATATATATATATATATATATATATATATATATATATATATACATGTATATATATACATGTATATATATACATGTATATGTATATGCATAGATATAGATGTATATGTATACATGTATATGTGTAGATGTATATATATAGATGTACATGTAATATATACACATATATACACCTATATACATGCATACATATATACACGCATACACACACACATACACACACACATAAACACACACATACATAGGTGCAGGTGTGGGTGTGTGGTAAGAAACTTAGTTCCAAAACACATGGTACTAGGTTCTGTCCCACTGTGTGGTGACTTGGCATGTGCCTTCTGCTATAGCCTCAGACCAACCAAAGCCTTGTGAGTGGATTTTGTAGAAAGAAATTGAAAGAAATCAATTGTATATATATATGTGTGTGTGTGTGTATGTATATATGTAAGTGTATGTGTATGTGTGCGTTTCTCCTTCATTACTGCTTGACAACTGCTGTTCGTTTATTTCCATCCCCATAACTTACTGGTTTGACAAGAAGAAACTGATAGAATAAGTACCAGGCTTATCAAAAAAAGCACTAGGCAGCGTGTCATATTTTTCTTTGCCCACTCAGTTGTATCTATCAATCTATCTTTGTATGTGTGTGTGTGTGTGTATATATATATATATATATATATATATATATATATATAATACACACACACACATATATATGTATGTATATGTGTATATTCATATCTATTATAAAAAAGTTAATGTCTTTATGTGTGATTGTGTGTTACTTATACATTTGAAAACTACTGCACTGATCCTAATGAAATTTAGAACACAAAATCCAAGCTTAAGGAGAAGGGTAATGCTGTGTGTTTCATACAATTTCATGGACCAAAATTACTGAATGGATCCTTATGATATTTGGAACTTAGATTCAATGCATAAGGGCGGGTATAATGCAGTATGTTTGGTTTGAATTTGAGATGCCTTAAAAGGCAGTAGAACTCCCATGAAAATTCACAAATTTTCGATGTTGATGAAATTTCAACCATGGGTAATTGACACACATCAAGATATATTCTCAAACTTTCTACTTCTTATGAGGATTCTAAGACCCCCTAATGGGGGCCTTAACTCCCAAATTTTATTCATTTTTTATGATCCAAAACTAGGTCAAAATTACTGAATGGATCTTTATGAAATTTGGTAATTATATTCTATGCATAAGGGCCATAACCCCCACGAAAATTCATATATTTTTGCTGTTGATGAAATTTTAACCATAGATATTAGACACAAATGAAGTAATATTTCTAAAATTTCATCTTCTTAGAAGTTAGAAAGCCCTCTTCATGAAGACTTAACACCCACAGTTTAGTCATTTTATCTAAGCAAAGACGAATACAGTTGTACTCTTGGAAGCTGTAGGGTCACCCGAGCATAACAGATGAGCGTTATTTATAATTCAAGGGTACAACAGTGTAAGAGTTTGCTTTGAGATATACTTACATTGTGATTTCTGCAATGTGGTGCATAGATTGTCAAATAAATGAGACGCATCTTTGCCTCCACTGATTCAGTTGCAAAGTGCTGAGTAAAGTTATTTCTTTGTAGACCTCCTTTGAGTCTTTTTACTATCACTGGGTCACACATAGTCCCCAGGTGGCAACATTGATTTCAAGGCCTTCCCAGATGAGTGACTGGTTATTCAAAGACATATATAGATTGTAAATTTATTCTGTCCAGTTACCTATCGGTATAGTGGTCAGTTGCAAACTCCATAGGTGACACTTTCATTTCCCCTTAGCCCTCATGTCACACAGTTGTTAATGTTTATTTCAGTTGGGTCACGCCCTTCCAATTGCTACAGAACTGTAATGCATCTTATGGCTGTGCCTGTCACTTGTATGATGAGGAATTCTACATTGGGGAGTGGTAACAACTAAGGTAGGGTAGCTGACTGCTTATTGTGATCATTTGTCTTTTGGTTTCAAAGAAATTTGAACAATAGATATAAGACCCAAGTCAAAAAGATTCTCAACAATTCAACTTCTCTGGTTGACATTAAGACACCCACCCCCAATAGGGGGCCTTAATTCCCACATTTTAGAGTTCCATGTGCTCCATTTTTCAGGAGCAAAATCCTTTTAATAAGTTCCATAAGACTGGAATTTTGGAATCTGCGCATAAGCATCAGTATTATAGGATACATGTGTCATAATTAGAATTTTTTTACGGTGTGTAAAGAGGGAAAGAACCCTCATCTGCAATTTTGATGAAATTCGAATCATAGGTATTCCAGTTCATTAGAGAAAATATAACAGAAAAGTCTAATTCTTCCATTGCATGTAACATGGGCAACACCGGGTATCTCTGCTAGTATATGATATATATATATATATATATATATATATATATATATAATTAATAATATCAGGGTAAGAAA
>NC_068996.1:24807746-24815748 GCF_001194135.2 Octopus bimaculoides | reverse complement strand
TCCAAACCACTATTAGGGATAAATTTCGAAGGGAAATTTCATTCCCTTCAAAATTTATGTCTAATAGTGGTTTGGATTTTGGCTATTCCTTCTAGTGTGCCAGGTATCCTATGATGGATACCTCTTATGTGTTTAAATGTACACAGCATTTATATATATATATATATATATATATACAAGCAAATGCACCCATCCTTTGGACGGTGTAGTTTATTATAATGGCGCACTCCTTTGGACAGTTCAAGTTGAACTAGCCTGCAGTTAGAAGTCGTTTCAAGTTGATAAATGTAAAATGTATAATTATCAATTTCATTAGCAGTTTATTATATGCTATTAAACAACCTAGGTAATGAATGAAGTTTTTTGAACACAAATTTGGCAGTTAGCAATAAATGAAAGTCCATGAAATGAGATCGCACTTGCAGTAGGCATTAGGGATCCTATATCTTACCTGAAGCATTGCGTAGCATGTAGTTATTTTACTCATAATGCCTGGCACAACTGCATTGAAGCTTTTTTCAATGAAAGACATGTATGATAAACAAAAGCAAACATTTATAGCAAACACACAAATAGAATAATCGCAAGTACAAAAATAAATGTCAGAGCATGCTTATGAGTGAACAGCGTGCATGAAGTAAGAAGAGTCATTGAAGGTAATATACTGTTAACGGCTACAGTTTGGCGTAGATGTGAAGATCGCAGTAGAGGAGTAAGTACTGTAAGGCAGCTTTGTAGATAACATTTTGGGTTTTTGCTTCAGGAATATAGATGAATAAGTTGTCTGGATGGCCAATTCTGGAACAACTGACACAGAACCATCCATGTGAAAAGCATGACATTGGAAGGTCCAATCCAACAACTTTCAGCGATTTACCTTGTGCTTTGTTAATTGTCAGAAGGAAGCTGAGTTTGAGAGGAAACTGAAGTCTCTGCATTGAGCAGGGGAAGTCTGTTGGGGTTAGCGGAATTTTCAGAATAAAAATGATGTCGTTTTTGCCATGTCCTATGATAATTTTGGCTTCAATGATGTGGTCCATCATTTGTTTGACCACAAGGCGAGCACTATTGCATAGTGTGGATGCTTTAGATTGCGAAGGCGGATGACAGGGCAACTGACTTTTAAGTGAAGTTCATGGGGAGGGAGTCCTGGAGGATGTTGGGAGTTGAGAAATTCTGTTGGAAAGTGTGTAACCTGATTGAGGTCAGTAGTGGTGTCAACTGATCTGTAACATTCTTGAGAAGGTAGTTCACTGAGTAAGTCATAGTTAAGAGTGGTGACAGCTGCATTTGTAGGTGCAAGAACAGCCTATGCTAATGTGCAAATATCAGCAGTTTGTAGTGAATGAGCATTGTAAAAACTGTATAACTGTCACAAGTTTGTATCAATAAAAGCAGAGAATATATACAATATGGATTATTTTCTGAAGGCATTTAAAAAATAATTAAAGGTGATTTAAATTGCATGGCTACCTCAAGGAAGTGCTAATGTGCAAATATTGGCAGTTTGCAGTGAATGGGCATTGTAAAAACTGTAATAGAAGTTGAAGTGAAAGTAGCATAACTACATCATCAAGAGTAATTTCCCTTGAAACAACGATTGTTGGCATTTGTTATTTACTTATGAAAAGGTGTATTCTTCCCCTAGGGGTGGCATTACTCATTGTGTAGAAAATTTGAAGAGTCTATGACCATCTCTGCAACACAAGTGATGTATGTTCCCAACATGAATGAAATCAGATGAAAAATATTGATTTTAAGGGGGGACCAAGAAAAATGCCTGTACACATATACACACATTTTCTGTTTTATCACATATATATCTGATAAGATATATAAATATATTGGGTCATTCCATAAACAATGTGGTTTTTGAAATTTCATGAACTAAAAGTCGGAGGGGAACAGGATAAACTACCCGCATCAACTTGCTATAAAAACAGGTAGTAATTTTACCTTGTCCTTATTCTTAGTGCAAGTTTTGAAGAGTGCAGTTCGATTTCAACAATTATTTTTTCAAAGCTATAATGGAAGTGACAAAGGAGTATATTTAGCATATTTTGTTTTACGAGTTCAATGAACAGTGCAATGAAAAGTGCAAGGAACATTGATGGAGTATATGGGGATTGGACAATAAGCATAAGCCAGTGTCAACAATGGTTCCAGAAATTCCAAACTGGAAACTACAGCCTAGAAGATGAACCTCGTCTAGGAAGATCTGTAAAGCTTGACAAGGACGTCCTGCAAACCCTGGTGGAACAAAATCCCATTATAATTGTTGAGGAACTAGCAGAGAAGCTTGAATTTAATCATTCAACCATTCATCGACACTTGTGTGCCATTGGAAAAGTTAGCAAATTGGATCAATGCGTTCCTCACAAACTTTCCGAGTCTAATCACATGCAGAGAGTGAATGTGTACTCTTCTTTGCTGTCATGTCTCATGAATGAACCTTCTTTTGGACTGAATAGAGGCTGCTGACAAGAAATGGGTTCTCCATAAGAATGTCAAGCACCAAAGACAGTGGGTAAGGAAAAGAGAAACACTGGCACCCCTGCCTAAAGAAGCTCTTCACCCACATAAGGTGTTGCTATCTGTTTGGTGGAATATGAAAGGTTTAGTCCACCTTGAACTGTTAAACCCAAACCAAATGATAACAAAGGAGATCTACTGTGAGCAGCTTGAGTGGTTTAAGTCAGCACTAGAAGGAAAACAACCATCTTTGGTTTCAGGATGAAACGTGTTCTATCAGGATAATGCTGGGCCACATACAGCAAGGATGACATTCCAATGGCTGGAGCAGTGTGAAAGGGAAACGATGCTCCACACACCATATTCACCAGATATTGCCTCATCTGATTATCATTTATTCCTCAGTCTTCAAAATCATTTGGACGGGAAAAAATGAATTCTGTAAGCGAGGTCAGAACAGTACTGGAGGAGTATTTTTCATCACGGACAAGTGAATTTTGGAGGAGGGGCCTTGCAAGTCTACCAGATAGATGGAAGAGCATTGTAAAAAATGAAGGAGAGTATATTTTAGGTTAAAAAAGAACTGTTTATCATAATTTTGAAAAATAAAAGTATTAAAAAATATTATTCATGGGAGGAGGAGGAGGAGGAGGAGGAGGAGGAGCAAAGGAACAACAAATATAATATCTTGTATAATACTTTGAATTATACAGAGATTAATTTTCTTCAGTCTGAGTATAAAAGGTTGAATTGTTAGCTATATTGGATAGAAGGAGTGAAAATGTGGAACAACAGATAGTTTAGAATTATGGGTGATTAATCAATTAATATCCAGTAATATTTTATGGGAAATATACATAGCAGCATAATATATAATTGTAAAGTATATTGAGTTTCTGTAGAACGTGTAGTACATGTGATAGTGGTAGAGTACAAAATGCAGTTGAGTATTATTGTAGAGTATGTAGAATAGAGTACTGTAGAGTATGTAACACAGCTGAGTATTGTAGAACATATAGAACAGTTGAGTATTGTAGAACATGTAGTTCAACTGAGCATTGTAGCAAACAGTTTAATAATGTAGAGTATGTAGTATATTTGAGTATTGTAGAGTGTGTAATACAGTTGAGTATTGTAGAGTGTATACTTATCCACTCAAACTCTAATAGTTTTAAATTAGAAAGATTAGAATTAAACACATTGCATCTGTATTGTAGCTGAATCATTTGTGTGAGATAATGGACAATGCTCACTTGAAGACATTTTCACCATATTCTTGAAGAAATTTAGATTTTTTTTCTAGGTACTGAAACTGCTATTAGGAAAATCTTCAAGAGGAATTTTCCAGCAAAGTCACAAATAACTACTAAGACAGTCTTTGGCGACATTATTGACAACACTAATAATGGTTTCTAATTTAGGCACAAAACTTACAATTTTTGAAGTGTATGGTTTAGTTTTTAGAGTTGATACCATCAACTTCAATACTTGACCGACACAAAATTTTATTAACTCTGAAAGGATGAAAAGTAAACTTAACCTTGGAGTAACCTCAGAATGTAATGAGCAAGACAGAATAAACACTGCAAAGCATTTCTGCCAATGCTCTAACAATTCCACTAGCTTACTGCTGACACTTAAATACTTTTCACTGTTAACTTATTACCAAGCAATTTTATTTGAGGATATAAAATAAATTATAATAAGTAAGTTTGATATTGCTAGTATTTATTTTACATTCAGATGTTTAAGACTAGTTATGTATCTTTTCAACTGGATTTGAAACTTATCTTGGCAACTTGGTCAAATGTGGATCTTGCACAAGAAAATAACACAAATACAAATAAAAATGTTTGCAAAACAACTTTTGCCTAGGTAGTCCAAACGTTAACATTTACACTATTTGCAATCATAAATGTTAATGAAAGAATTATAAGACAGATTCTTCAAGCTGAGTCAACTGGTCGGAAATGTAGAAGTAGACCAAGAATGAGACAGTTATCACAATGTCCACAGTTTTAGTTGACACGTTTGGGAATCCAACAGGAAAGTGTAATGATGGTTGCTCCTGATAGGACCCTAGGAGAAAGTACCTGAGGATACTATCCCCATGACCATCCCAAGAGTAGTAAGCAGAGAAGATGGATGGATGGTATCTCAGAAAGAAGAACACCGTCCAATACTCTTAAAGAACTTCTCAGATAAAAAAAAAAAAAAAATGGAAGAGATGGAGAATGCTACAGCATAATAAATCAATTTACTAGAAAGAATGATAAAATAAAATATTATTTCATACCCTTTCATGACAGCACTAGCATTTGACCAACAACTAAGCGCAGCTTTGTATTGGCCATTTCTGAAGAGAAATGCTCCCATGTAGGTGTAAGGATAAACATGTTGATTATCATAATATCTCTTATCTGCATCAATGCTTTCTTGAAATAATGTTAGTGGAGGTGGTCTACCAGGAGATTGGGAAATTTCTTCAAGGTCACCCAAATTTCCAAGAGCCATTGGATATCTGCAAATGATTAAAATTTTACAAGAAATATAGATAAAATGCTGGTACATATTTTCAGTACATAATTTTTTTTTTTTTAATAATAAAAACAGCAACAAAAAGCATGAAAATGATAAATGTTGAAACAAAATTAATTTTAACACCAATGTTTCTGCTCCTATATTTCTGAACGCAGCTCTGCTTGGTCTCAAGTCTCTTTATAATTTGATGCACAACCATTCTCAGCCAATTTAGCTACAACTTAAATGACACATTTTTGGCCAAGTTGGTTGCAGTAATATGAGCCATGCACCTTACTTAAAACATACAATGTACTCAATAACAGCAGATAAACCATTTCTCATTCTCAATACATCTACGTCTGTGTTATCAATACCAGACTCTTATCTTGTCACAAGTTTGTCACAATATTGCTGTTAACTTGAGGTATCTGAGTGCTACAACTTATGACCTGATATGTTGAGTTCTTACTCAAAACATCTTGCACTATATGTGTGAAACAGATGAGAACAGGAAAGAAGAAACAGCAGACAGACCCTTACCATTATAAAATAATGGAACTAATAATCATTTTGAATGTGGATAAACTGAGAGAGAAAACAAATTCTCCTAAATGCTCAGATAATCAACAATTTCTTTTAAGTATTAAGTTCAATACATTTATGAAAACAAATAATTATATTAAATCATTGATTGATTAAAATTGATTCTAGAATTGCACTGGTACTTATTTTATCAACTCTGAACGAATGAAAAAGCAAAGTCAATACTTAAGATTTGAACTCAGGACATAAAAGTTTGGAATGCATTTTTTGCTTTGTTACTACTGCATTTCTTCACATTAAGAATGACGATGACGATGATGATGATGATGATGATGATGATGATGATGATGATGATGATGAAGATACGTTAATTTATTTGCCACCAGGAACAATTCACTAATACAATAAAACAAGTACAAAAGTATTACAAATACATGTGGGGATAAACAGTCATATAAAAGTGAGGGGGAAAAGATAGAGACATTATACAATATTTTAAGCCATGTTAAAATTTATTTTCCTTTTCAAATTACACAAAATTAAATATATTTCAACACGTATGATTAAAAGATATTTTAAGGAAAATACACAACCTCATCCTGAGTCAGACCAAGACTCGTGAAAAACCTGATCATCATCTTCCCCTTGTGTAATATCCTGGTACTGTATACTGCTTTTGCCCAAAAGTACTAATGAGCAATCCTGATATCAAAACAGACAATGAAAAAGGACCTTACAACTGTTATTATTAAAGTAAGGATTTTTACATAGACCCCCAAAAGTATCTTATCATAAACCACCAATAATCTCTATGCGCCATATAGTTGAAGACCAACCTGCAAATCTGCACTTACTCTTTTTAGAAATGACTTTTTTTGTAGGTTACTTAAATCATCCATAAGTTCTTCATTCGTTATACAAGGAACTGTGAAAATCATAACAGTGGGGGGTCAGACTATGTTTTGGATCTGCTTTCCTTCCTCTTAAGTTTGTTTTTGTGTTTGGAGCTCCAGCAGTTCACCAATCCTGTTTGTTGTTCATCATCTCTCTGCAACATTACAGGATGATACTGCTGGGAATGGGTTCCACAGCTTGTTGGTTGTTGGCTTCTGGTACTGTGGGCAAGGCAATCTCTTCTGGCTTCCCTCAGAGCTATGATCAGTAGAGCATTGACAAAAACAGCTTCTGTTATTTGTCATCATTGTCACTGGTTATGTTGTTGTCTCTCTCTTCTGTTTTTCCAGTATCATAGCAAGTCCTCAAATAGCCCTTTTTGCCTCACATATACAGCTTGGCTTTCTGCTTTGCATCACCAGTCTCATAATCTTTCCTTCCTCACCTTCAATAGGGCACAACTCTGGTATAATTCTATGATTTGGAGTAGGAGTCATTAAGACATATATGTCCAATAAGAACCCAGCCAACCACACACACCCAGTTATCTCGGCACTCAACTACCCATCCTGCATTACCAAGAATAAGCTAAGAGTTAACATCATTAGTATTCATCATAAATATTCTTGACTGTGACCCTTGTATAGCATCAAGCCATGTATTGCAACACCAAAGTAAGGGAAGATATAAACACACTAACTCAGTTTGTATTGCTGCTCTCCTTTCTGGTTCCAAAGGCCTTCTCCTAAATTGATAGAGAAGATATTGCTCCACACATCAAGCCAAGACAACTCTCATTGTTTGATGACAAGAAGAAACTAGCACAGCTACTTCTCTTGCTTTTGGATAAAGTACTCTGGCAAAAATGCACTCCACTTGATTACAAAACTTTGCCATGTAGATTTCATCTCAGCAAGTCAATTCATATTCAAAATCTGCTTTGTAGTGTTGGCAAATGATAAACTGCTTCCCCACCCCCCACCAGTTTGTTAATTGGGTCAAGCATGTAGTAGTGTGTGCATTCTTGTTGTTTACCTTATCATTGAGAATATTAATGTCAAGGGAACTGCTTTCTATTTGAAAAGTCATTTTGGGGGGTGAGGGGGGGTCTTGGGAAATGTTTATGCATTGCTGTTTGGTTTAGACTTGTTTCTTTAGTTAAATTTCTTTCTGTGGAGTCGCATTAAATTGAATTCCTTGGTTGATATTATCTCTCTGGTTAGTAGCCATCTTAGGTTGAATGTAAACACAAAATTTTTTTTAAAAAAGTTTAAAATGTCTAAAATTGACAAACCTTGCTTCTTTCCCGGTATGGGAGAGATATCCAGAAACATTCCAAAGCGCCCCTGAAGAAAATATTTAAAATGTAATGTTTGCTTTCTTCAGTTATGCTTGTTAAAAAAAAAAAAAAAACACACACACCAAATTCTGCAGAGCGATACGTCGCACATCTATTTAAAAAACAAAGAATAATAATGGTTTCGAATTTTGGCAAAATACCAGCAGTTTTAATGGGAGGGAGTTAATTGATTGTACTGACCCCAGTGCTCAACTAATACTTATTTTATCG
>NC_068996.1:24796681-24807623 GCF_001194135.2 Octopus bimaculoides | reverse complement strand
ATAATAATAATCCTTTCTACTATAGGCACAAGGCCTGAAAGTTTGGGGAAGGGTGTTAGCTGAGATTACACTGTGGTACTTATTTCATTGACCCCAAAAGGATGAAAAGCAAGTCAAACTCGGCAGAATTTGAACTCAGAATGTAAAGACAGACAAAATGCTACTAAACATTTTGTTTGAAGTGCTAATGATTTTGCCAACTCACCACCTTTCATAATAATAATAATAATAATAATAATAATAATAATAGTAATGATGATGATGATTTCAAATTTTGGCACCAATTTTAGGAGGAGCAGGTTAGTTGACTACATTGAGCCCCAGTACTTATTTTATGGACTCTAAAAGGCTGAAAGGCAGTCAGCCTCTTGTGGGAAAGCAAGAAATATCGCATGGCATTTCTTCCAATACTTAATAATAATAATAATAATACATTTGTCTTTTCCAAAAGGGCCTGTACATTCAGGTTTTGGAGACAGGTCAGTGGACGAGAGGTGTATCTCATATAAGTGTATAAAAACAAGGGCAGGTAAACAATGTTATATAACACTATGTAACAAAATATTTACTTGATCCTAAGCAATAATTGCTATTTCCTTATAGCAAATGCTTAAAATGCATAGGAAATGATATTTTAAATTTTACCTATTTCCCAGAGCGTTTCAGACAGATTCAGGGCTGAGCAAGTGATACAGAAATTTCTTGAACTTTCAAGAATTAGCAAGAATTTTCCAATTAATAATACAAATACAGGGACCTTAAGCTCACCAGTTCTGTTTAGTTATAACTATGTTAGTACATAGGCTAGGTTGCATTTTACAGGGATGATGTGAAGAAGCTGAAAGCATGTAGCAGATGCATTTTGCTATGTCTGTGAGAATACATGTCTATTAAAATATGTGAGGCCTACAAGAATTTAACAAAAACATGAAAGGCAACTATATTTGAGGTCTGATACATGGAAGTGATTTACATTACAATTTCAAGTTTTGAAAAATCACTTCTCACATATGAATAGCCTAAATATATGTTAGAGTTATTTTCCTGACATTATGTGAAAGAAAATTTGTATATTTGCTTCTTTTCCTAGAGGAAATAAATAAATTTCAAAATAGGATAAACCATGTAGATTGCAAAAGCAATGTCCGAAGGAAATATCAGCCACTTTATATACTTTTCCAATACAAACAATTAGCAAATAGCACTTACTACTCAGGAACAAAAAGTGTGTCACATAGTAAGTATATATTAAGACATTGGAAATTTTGATAAAATATATAAATAAATAAATGAATATATAAATACAAATATAAATAAAATAAAAAAATCAAGCACAAATAAAAACAGATAAAGCAACCCATCCCTATACAGGTGAGAATCTGCGATCAAAGTCGTCACAACATTCCAGAGTCAACTTCTGGTACTGGACTCTGGTACATCTAAAGTGCCTGTCATTATCTGTTGTGTTGGGTGAGATAACTATTGCAAATGATAGAATATTAGTTTCACATTTTGGCATGAGGCCAGCCAATTTCAGTGAAGAGCATAAGTCAATTACTTCAACCCCAATGCTCAAATGATACTTATTTTATCAACTCCAAAAGGATGACAGGCAAAGTCAACCTCAGCAACATTTAAATTCACACATAAGAACAGACAAAATGGCACTCAGTATTTTACCCGGCACTGTAACTATTCTGCCAGTTTGCTGCATTTGCAGATGATAGAATATTGCCAGTCAATCATTTCAATGTCTTTTGAATTCTAGTCCTATTTTTACCTCAACCAACACAACCATTCCCCGTCTTCCTTTAGGTTCATTACATCTGCCAAGGTCTCCTAAGTATTTCATGCAACCATGGAACTCACATTGATCCCCTTGTAGGGTCATGCCTTACATTTGGTTTCATTTCTTTTCTTTTGTGTCTTTTTCTGTTTTATTTTATCTTCCACAATAGATTGCCAGTGTTCTCAAACTTCCATTTGCTTACAATCATCACAGCACAACATAATGAGCTCCTCAGCTACTTAGTCATTGAGGTCAAGGCAATTTTATCACACTGTTCCCCGGGATACAAACAGTGGTGCTCTAGAAACAGTAATTTCCAGTGTTTTCAGTTGTTTTTATTGCCTCTGTTGTTGTCCACATCTTCCTCTTCTCTTTTCATTTCCACTTCCTCCAAATATCTTCAAGTATCCTTTACTGCTATGCTGGGCCTTCTGCTCTATACAAGAAATCTAACTGCTCTTTCTGCTCCTGCAATGGCGAATAACTTTGTGGTCTTCAGAGTTCAGCAAAATGTGATTATCCACACAAAGTTACAAATCACCTCTGCACTCACCACCTGCCTGAACTGTGCCACAAAAGTAATACTGAGCCTTGGCTCAATGTCTGTACAAATGTCCCTGGCAATGTCTGTACAAATGTCCCTCTATTTCACCCACCCTCATATTGTGACACATGTTTATAGGCAAGTGTGGAATACTAACTCCCCTGTTGCCTCACCTTCTCCTTGATCTTAAAACCTTGGCACAATCTTCCTACATCAGACTACAGACAATGGAACACACATCATGTCTATGTTTCCCAATTGTTTATTTGTGGACATTTTGAATGGGTTTAAAAAAAAAAAATATTCTGAAAGTAAAGAGGTACTGTCCTTTGTAACATGTCTCTCCCTATTTTCTTTTCCTGATGCCAACCTATACCAAACAATTCTCTCTTATAGAAATATTAGCAAAACTGTTGCTATTGTTATTAATACTATTAGAAATATCACTTTTCTCTTCAACTTGCTAGATTGTAAATGTTTGCTGTAGCTGCTTTTTTCAAATATATTCACTTCCCTTTTTTCTGTTTTTTTCTCTTGCCAAAATCTGTAATTATTTTCAAAATTTGATCAAAATTTCTGGTGCACATCAACTACCACCATACACCTCTTACTGCTATTCCTGAAGAAGATACAGAGAACAACTAGTAAATAGCAATTTTTTTTTTTTTAAGCAACATGTTTAAACAATGGAGTGCTTCTCAACATCTGCAACAGGTGATGGACATCCCAACATTTCCAAACCCTTTTGTTTTCATTTGCTTTACATCTGTTTTTCTATGCTTGCATGGGTTCAGTATGTTTAGGTGATGCTTTACAGCTGGATGCCCTTTATGACACTAATCGTTCACTGTTTTACCAGCAGGGAACCTCTTATTCTATGTGTTTCTGAAGCTATAAAGTGGCCAGACAATTTGTTGATAGGATCATACAAATAATGACAGATGTATGCATGCATGCACATGTGCACACACACACACACACACACACACACACACACACACACACACACTTGTTTCAATTTCTATCTACCAAAGCCACTCAAAGCTTTGGTCAGACTGAAACCATAGCAGAAGACGCCCAACACACCACTGTGTAGAACCTTGGGCAAGTGTTTTCTGCTATTGCCCAAAACCACTTAACCCAGAACCTACAAGATTGGGAAGCAAACTTTTAAAACCAAATAGCCATAACAGCAAACAAAGTTAAATGGCTATGTTGTTGGAATAGTGCCATGTTAGTGATAAGATATGACAAACTATTAACCTGTTTTTGACTAGTAGACCATCTAATTTATTTGATTACAGCCTGCAGTCTTTTATTGTGATACTTAACTCACAAACAATTATTTATGAAGTAGAAAATAGAAAACATAATGCAATGCATTACATACATGTTTACACTACAAAAATATGTCAGTTTAGAATAGAACTGCAAAAATTTTGCAATATTAAGGTAAAAAAAAGAATGTGATAATGGAGCAGCAATGAACCAGTTCAGATTTTTGTTTTGTTACATAAAAAAAAATGGATTTTACATGAAATATTTCCAGCAGAATAAATGTAAAGTTTGGTAGCTGTTTATGATTGTAGTAATCAGTCTTATGGTCAAATATTCTCTATTAGGCAATTTATTGTACTACTAAATTATAAGAAAGTAGTGTTACTGGTCTTGTGTGTTAGTCAGGCAACTGAAAAATTCAGTTTAATATCATGCAACAAGGTTTGAAGCTACATGTACATACTTAGTCATAATAATAATAATAATCCTTTCTACTATAGGCACAAGGTCTGAAGTTTTGAGGAAAAGTGTTACATGAGGTTACATTGATGCCCTCCCCCAGTGCTCAACTGGTACTTATTTCATTGACCTTGAAAGGATGAAAGGAAAAGTTGACCTCAGCAGAATTTGAACTCAGAACATAGAGACAGACGAAATGTCACTATGCACATGGATTATTTGGATCCAAATAGATCATCCATGTTTTCCAAAACAAACATTATTTTCCAACCTTTTCACAAAATAGTGTCATCTTGCCACCTGTTCCAGGCCAAGTAAGAAACACATACAGCTCATAGCCATCAAAGAGTGCATGTGTCACTGAAATTTTGGTCTTGCTGATAATTACCAACTTTATGGTGACCTGAAATCCTTGAGAAAGTGACTTTGCTTCTATGCCCACCAACGAATACATGCATTTCTACATGTCCTGGTCTTCCTGATGGCTCTCACATGTAAAAGTATGAACTGAAATTGATGAAAAGGTGTCCTTGCGTCCATGCCAACCTCGTCCATGTGCATTTATAACTCTAATCTTAATATGAACATGCTAGAAGAGAGAGAAAAAAAAGTAGGAGAGGGTCACTAATGATAATCTTTTTTTGCAGGACCCTTGAAAAGGTCTTTCTTCTTGTCCAGTATAGTTTACAAGCCCTCACGTCATTTTTAAAATGTTTTTTTCAGGTGTAGTACATTTACAATGTGATTCTTGCAAGAAGTGTCTCTTTCGGTGTATTTAATACAGCAAAATGCATCAAAATTATCACCAATCATAAAAATTTTATCATTTGTACAAATTTCACCACATAATTGTTGGTATGGGTGCTGGTGCCATGTAAAAAGCACCCAGCATCTGTAAAGTGACTGGCATTAGGAAGAGCATCCAGCAGTAGAAACCATGCCAAAACAGACTATGGAACCTGGTGTGACCCCTGTCAAGCCAGCCAACTCATGCCAGCATGGAAAACAGACATTAAATGTTGATGATGATTGTTTCCGTTATGGAGTATGGTAAAGATAAGGAATTTGTCTATGCATTATTACTGTTGTACATTTTAGTGTCTCTTGTTGCAATTCCTTTTACTACTGCAATTTTTAGTGTGACTGTTGTTGGCTCTTGTTGATGTAGATATCATTGCTGCTGTGACTTTTATTATTGATTCTACATTATTTACATTATTTACATTTGACGGATATTTGTCCTCATCTTGTTTGTTGTTAACACAACGTTTCGGCTGATATACCCTCCAGCCTTCGTCAGGTGTCTTGGGGAAATTTTGAACCTGGGTTCTCATTCCTAACGATGTTACTATTATTATATTATTATTATTATTACTATTATTAATCAGGTCGCTGCCGTGAATCGAACTCGGAATCTTGGGGTTAGTAGCCCGCGCTCTTAACCACTACGCCATATGCCCCAAGACACCTGACAAAGGCTGGAGGGTATATCAGCCGAAATGTTGTGTTAACAACAAACAAGATGAGGACAAATATCCGTCAAATATAAATAATGTAAATAATTCCTCATCTCTTAAATATAGAACTGTATTATTGATTCTGTTGTAGTTACTGTTGCAACTCCTGCTACTGATGCTGCAGAAGTTGGGGTGTTGGTGTTCACAATGAAGACAGGTGTGAAGCTCATGTCTTCTCCCTCAAGGGTCAGAAATCTCTGTAGTGATTTGTTTTGCTGTAATATTTAGGTTTCTTGTCTTTGGCAATCTTTGTATCTTCTTGCATTGTTTGAAAGAGAAGTATTGAAGAATGCCCAAATGATCCACAGGTGTATTCAATACTTGGAACTCTAATGACGTCCCCATTTAGTGTTTTCCTAAAAATGAGGACGTCTTAAGTTCTATGTTCCTGCTCTATTGCTATCACTCTAATCTCTGTGAAGTGGAATGTCAGTGACTAACTTTGATCACCATCATTCCATATAAACTGGGATCATCAGAAATTCCTAGTTTGCATGTACAGATAGTCACTACCATTTTGTGCGGTCACCTTCTTGTAGATATCTTACTGGAGACCAAATCTTTTCTGATTTGCACCTCTAGGGAATCAAGGCTGTAAAGTCAGTATAAAAGACCTTCAATTCCATCTTTGACATACCAAATTACAGAACCACCAACTCTGACTTCTCTATTTTTATTTAGACTAATCATACATTCCATATATTGGTTGAAAGTACACAACAAACAATGCATTCCATCACTGCCAATGTGAATCATGAGGCTACTTCTTAGTACCCTAATTTGGTAAAGCTTAGGTTTAAAAGCTATAGCTAAGCCACTGTGGATTTTTTATATTATTTATTAAGTTATAAACAGTTAAGCATAAGACAAAACCTACGAAGTTTTTTAAAAAAGAGGCTAAATTTATCAAAAGTAAAAGGACAAAAAGATACTATAAAAATCATGAATATCTTTGTGTACCATTTAAAAAATCTGAAATAAATCAAATTTAAAGCTAAAAGATTGAACACTAGGTAACTTAATAACCATTTAAAATTAAATAAACTCAATTAGATACATAACGCTCCTTCTTTGTGATTTCAAGAATTTATGAAAATAAAAGATAAAAGATTACATCAAATGAAATGAAAATTACATTGTAAAATATTGCAAAATTTACCCTTCATCTAAACCAAAACTTTGCTAAAATTCTTAGAAACAGGATTATTTCTACTACATCATCTTTCATAGAAGCCTTTAAATTTGATTTGATCATTTTCAGTGTAGGAAACAATCTTCCAACATTTATTAAGATGAGTGGCATTGCTGTTAGTTCCAGTTACATCACTATGAACTTATGGATAAGCAGGGATGGCTCCTTCTACAGTCAATTTCAATGAGTAGTGATACTTTTCCACTCCTTTTAATCTCTATAAAAATTTCTTACTAGAAATTTGGACATCCATTGGTTGTATTTTTACACTTAGATGGTTTCAAATTTCAACACAAAGCATGAAGCTTACATCTTCTCCCCCAATTTGAGAGATATCATCAACACCAGTACTTGATTGGTACTTTATTTTATCAATCTGGAGGGATGGATGCAAAATTGACCTCAACAGGATTTGAACCCAGAATGTAAAGAGCTGGAACAAATACTACAAAGCATTTTTATCCCTTGCTCCAATGATTCTGCCAGCTCACCACTGTCTATACTTAAATGGCGCCACTTTACTTTTGAATGTTGTATTTTGTCGAAGTATACTATTAATTCTGCAGAGGGTAATTAGCTTCCATGATCCAAAATACTGCCTGAGTTACATATAGTACCTCTAACTTTTATACAATAATTGCTGCTTCATAGGGGACCTTTTTACCTTCAGGAATCTTGTCATTGTTCAGACAAATTCAGTTCATTGGATCCCTATAAATAGGATTAGATTTTCTGATAAGAAATCCTCCTGTTTTTTCATTGAAGATCAATTAATCCTGCACTTTCACTCAGGTGACACATCAAGCTTCTCTTTTCCAACAAAAATCTACTAAATGTTAAACCTTTTAGATTGCAACTTCTTAGAGAGAGTAAAAGGTTGAGAAAGGAAAACATTCTTATTGTGTCACTTGTGCCTACAGGCCTTCAGTTATTGAAATATTTTCATTAATCAAGTCTTCAAGAAAAGTTTTTAGTTCAAGCAAATTCTTGATCACCAAACAGATGCTTCCCCAGTGTGTTGCTTGATCCAAAAATAACTCCTTTACCAGAATGTCTATGGAGAATAGAATCTATTTTAGGACTACTTGCCTCCACTAGCCCATGTGAGTAGCTATGTGACAATCTCTCAATCTTTCGCTTACTGCTAGTTACAGTGTATGCACAGCAAATGCAAAACTTGAATTAGGAATTTCTTTGATGACTTCTCAACATTATCATCTACAATTTCACTGCTCCCTCTCTCTCTCTCTCTCTCTCTTTCCTCTTTGGAGATCATTTGTGGGAATATCATGTTCACCTTCCAACATTTGTGCACTTTCTTTATTAATTTTATTCACATCTCAATTGTGGTTAACGTGCTTGAAGCATTATCACTTACAAATCATACAACTTGCCCTTTTTTTAATTTCAGAATCTTCCAAAACTTCTTCCACTTACTTCTATTGGTTTCTTTTGCAGAACCACTAAGTTACAGGGATGTAAACACACCAACACCAAAAGTGATGGTGGGGGGACAAATGCAAACACAAACATACACAGATATATACATGAGAGGAGGTTTCTTTCAGTTTCCATCTACCAAATCTACTCACAAGGCTTTGGTCAGCCCAAGGCTATAGTAGAAGACACTTGTCCAAAGTGCCATGCAGTGAGACTGAACTCAGAACTATGTGGTAAGAAAGCAAACTTCTTGCCACACAGCCATGCCTACCAACCTTTGTTAATGTGAGTGTTAAAGTAATTGTAAATTTGTATAAGGAATTCAAACTACCATAAAATTTATTTCAAGAAGAACAAAGAAAAAAATAGATTAATTGATATTAATATCAATGAAATTGGAAATTATACTGTATTATATTACTATTTATATTATTGGAGTGAGAGTTGATACATTTTTACCAACTCTGATTGTAGTAACTTGATAATTGCTTCCATCTCCAATTCTATAGAGAGTAATCTTTCTTTAGGAGCTGCTCACCTTCTTGGCTTGAAGTGTCATCACTCCAGAGCATATAATGTCACCTATTTTTTTAAAAATAACTTCTGTAATTCTTTTGAGCAAATGGTATGTCCAGTAACTTGCCACTCAAGAAAGGGTAAAATTTTATTTTTGTGTGTGCATGCACATGTGTGATTTTTCAAAGGGTAGAGTCAGTTTTCTTAGTCACATGTGATATCATGTGTAGTAGCTGCTTTGACAGTGTGTCACAATTTCGGTTGCTATAGTAGCAGCACTTGTAGCTGTTGCCATGACACTGTTGTCCATTGAGGAACCATTGTAATTTCTTCTTTACTTTGAATCGCTTTCTTCCATCATGAAAAATACTATGTTGTCATTATTGAAATCATTGCTTTTTTTTTTTTAAATTAAGATTTCTCAAACAAAATTTTTCAAAGAAGCTGTGGCTCTATAGGGTCAATGTAAAAAGAAAATAAAACCATGCCCTTATATTACTGATCAGTTCTACAAAATATCATCATCACTGAAGTTCCATTTTTCAATTTGGCATGAGTCAGATGGTTTGGCAGGATGCAGTAAGCCAAGCTTCAGTGTCAGCTTTAGCATGTTCTCTAAGGCTTGAAGCCTTTCCCAATGGCAACCACTCTACAGTGCATACTGCATACTTTTTACATGCCACCAACACTCGTGAAGTTGCCAAGTAAGTTGCAAGACAGGAAAAAGCAGGACAAAAATGACAAAAGATTGGTGGTACTCACGGGCACACAAAACTTCAGTGGCAATCAGAGTGAATGCAATAATATTGGGTCATCCCATAAATAATGCAGTTTTTTCAATTGCATGAACTAAAAGTTGGAGGGGAACAGGATAAATTACCTGCATCAACTTGCTATAAAAGCAGGTAGTAATTTTACCTCGTCTTTATTCTTAATGCAAGTTTTTAAAGAATGCAGTTGGATTTTAACAGTTATTTTTTTCAAAGCTATAGTGAAAGTGACAAAGGAGCATATTTGGCATATTTTGGTTTACGAGTTCAATAAAGGCAACAGTGCAATGAAAAGCACAAGGAACATTGATGCAGTATATGGGGATTGGACAATAAGCGTAAACCAGTGTCAATAGTGGTTCCAGAAATTCCAGGCTGGAAACTACAGCTTAGAAGATGAACCTTGTCTAGGAAGATCTGTAGAGCTTGACAAGGATGTCCTGCAAACCTTGGTGGAACAAAATCCCATTGTAACTGTTGAGGAACTAGCAGAGAAGCTTGGATTTGGTCATTCAACCATTCATCGACACCGGTGTGCCATCGAAAAAAATCAGCAAACTGGATCAATGCATTCTTCACAAACTTTCTGAGTCTCATTGTGTACAGAGGGAGAATGTGTGCTCTTCTTTGCTGTCACGTCCCACAAATGAACCTTTTTTTTTTTTTGGACTGAATAATGACTGCTGATGAGAAATGAGTTCTCTATAAAAATGTCAAGCACCAAAAACAGTGGGTAAGGAAAGGAAAAATACCAGGCTAAAGAAGGTCTTCACCCATGTAAGGTGTTATGTTTGGTGAGATATGAAAGGTTTAGTCCACTTTGAACTTTTAAACCTAAACCAAATGATAACAAAGGAGATCTACTGTGAGCAGCTTGAACAACTTAAGTCAGTGCTAGAAGAAAAACGACCATCTTTGGCTTCAAGACAAAAGGTGTTCTTCCATCAGGATAATGCTCAGCAACATACAGCATGGATGACATTCCAAAGGTTGGAGCAGTTTCAATGGGAAATGATACCCCACCCACCATATTTCCTGGACATTGCCCCATCTGATTATCATTCATTCCTCAGTCTTCAAAATCATTTGGACAGGAAAAAATGAATTTTGTAGAGGAGGTCAGAACAGTACTGGAGGAGTATTCTTCATCGTGGACAAGTGAATTTTGGAAAAGGGGCCTTACAAGTCTACCAGAGAGATAGAAGAACAATGTAGAAAATGAAGGAGAGTATATTTTAGATTAAAAAAGAACTTTGTTTATCTTAATTTTGAAAAATAAAAGAAGTATTAAAAAAAATTGCATTATTTATGGGATGACCCAATAATAATGATGATGGTGATGATGATGGTGGTAGTAGTGTGATGATGGCAATGATAGTGGTGATGATGGTGGTAGTGACAGTGACTTTTTGACATTGGGGCCATTTATATTTGTGT
>NC_068996.1:24793056-24795243 GCF_001194135.2 Octopus bimaculoides | reverse complement strand
ATATAAAATATATAGTTTTAGGGAAAATAACCAATTTTCAAGAACTCATCGATGAAAATCCACTATCACATATAGAAAAATTAATAATTAAAAGCACAATAAATGAGTATAATATAAAGTAAAGTAAATATCATAAGATAAATATAATAATAATAAATATAATATAATATATTTTCCCTAAAACTATATCATCATCATCATCATCATCGTTTAACGTCCGCTTTCCATGCTAGCATGGGTTGGACGATTTGACTGAGGACTGGTGCAACCGGATGGCTACATATATATATATATATATATATATCAGATGGCTGGATAGGTAGATATATACAGAATGGCTGGGTTGATAGATATATACATACATCTTTATTTAATGTTTCTTTTCCATGCTAGCATCATTTACATGGGTGTAAATACTGAGACAGGCTTTATATGACAAGATCCACTTCTTGTCTGCAACCTTTACCTCTTTTACAAGGAAGGGATTTTTTTTCATACCAGAAGGATCCTGAAGTGCAGATCTTGTGATGATTTGTTGACAAAGAAATGTCAATAAACTTTCCTGGTTGCAGCCCAATCACAATGTCACTGCTTGAGGCTGGGAACCAAATGCTAATGCCAGCTCAGTAGTTTTGTAAACGTTCACAAAGGCATACATGCACACACGTGCACACATATATACTGATAAGTATAGATACATATATATGTATAATTTAGTTATAGGATTCTCAAGAATCAAAGCACACCAATCTGTAAGACACCAAAATGACTACGTATGATCCACAGGGCTCACAATATAATAAAACAACATCGAATATTGCAAGTGTTGGCAGGATTCAGTAAATATGCAAGTACCAAACCCAATTTCTAACTAAAGACTGAACTGACCAGTTGGTCCTTGACATGGTGCAGGTATAAAAAGTAAACACAAATGGCATATAAAATTTACAGCAGTTGTTTTAGTTGCTAAACCAACTGTTGTAAATTTTAAATGCCATCACCCCTGATCAGAATCAACTTTGTCTTCACTGCTCAACAAATTCAGGTATAAATTACCAATCAGAACCACTTAAGTTACTGATGTGTACATATGAATTTGAAATATCTCACTGATTACCTTTTCCAGGTCAAAGTTCTCTTATTAAATAATGAGACCAAATTCTAAATCACCACTTGAGGTATCCTACCATGAAACTCGAAAATCAAAACATGAAAAGAGTCCAAAAGAAATTCACTGAATAAAAAACAAATACAGATACACAAGATGTTAACATGAAGTCTTTCAATAGGAAATTCTTTCCAAAATGAGGGTAAACTTCATTCTTTGCACAAAAACGGGCTTAATTTCTGTGGGGTTTTTTTTTCATTCCCAAACAACAAATCCTGAATTTTAGTTACATTTTGTTTAGGACTTAGCAACAGACACCCTGCTTTGCTTGATGTAGCACAGTGACCAAGGCTTCCTTTAACTTTCTGGAGATAAATGGAAACTTGGAACTGGCTTGCTAGTTTTTTTCTTTCTTTTCTTTTTTTTTAATTAATTAATTTTGAAAAACAAAGTTGTCATTTTCCTACAAAACTCTTCAGGTAAAGAGAAACTCTCTTCTGTGACGTAACTTTTCCATGCCTCCCTCCTTTTCTGGAAATGACTAAAGTTTTTTTGGCAAATAGCACGACCAAAGGATGATTGCTTGCATTGTGGTTGGTGGTGGAGGTGATGGTGCTTTTGCCATTGTTAAGTTTAAGGTTTTGTGATCGCTCATAGTAAACAACAAAAATTATAATGATAATGATCATTGCTTTATTTGATGTAACGACCTTGAAATAAGGGCCATGGCAAATAATAATAATGATAATGATAATAATAATAATAATGATAATAATAATAATAGGCAAATAGACCAGATATAGTTGTCAAAGATCATGAAGAAAAAAAATGCTTTCTAATTGATGTATCAATACCAGCAGATGACAATGTTTCTCTAAAAGAAATGGAAAAACTTTCAAAATACAAAGACCTGGAAATAGAGGTAACTCGAATGTGGAATCTAAAAACAGAAACAATTTCTATCATAGTATAATAAAAAAATATTCAGACAAATACATAACAAAAACACCAGGACTTACAAATATATATAACATACAGAAAATTGCACTACTGGGCAATGCACACATCCTACGCAAAAC
>NC_068996.1:24787357-24790723 GCF_001194135.2 Octopus bimaculoides | reverse complement strand
TAATAATAATAATAATAATAATAATAATAATAATAATAATAATAATAATAATAATAATAATAATAATAATAATAATAATAATAATAATAATAATAATAATAATAATAATAATAATAATGATAATTATAATTGTTTCTAAAATAGGTACAAAATCCAGGAATTTGGAGAAGAAGGAGCTAATCAATACCAGTACTTGATTCCTGTACTAGATTGATACTTTATTTTATTGACCCTGAAAGAATGAAAGGTAAAACTGACCTTGTAAAAAGCCAGAACAAATACCATAAGGCATTTTCTTTGATAACCATTCTGCCGCCAATCCACCACCCTTAGCAATAACAACAACGACACCAACAACAACAAAATCAACTTACTTTGATAAGTAACCCATGTCATGCAACAGCCAAAGTAGTGCCTTCAAAAAAAGAGAAAATAGAATGAATTAGTGTGTTGAAAATACTTTCATAACATTACGATGAAAGTAAACAAACAAAGTTTGTTCTTTTTTAGAAGCGTTGAGATGTATTGTAAGAACAGAAATAAATTTATTTCTCAAACGTGTGATAATGCTACAAATAGCGTGATCAGGATAAATTATCCATTTATTGCAGAAAAATATGCTACTGGCCAGCCATGAGACTCGAACTCACGTCTCTGTGATTACGCGTCAAGTAGCATATTTTTCTGCAATAAATGGATAATTTATCCTGATCACGCTATTTGTAGCATTATCACACGTTTGAGAAATAAATTTATTTCTGTTCTTACTTTCACAACAATTGAAGACTTTACAAGGGATGATATTTTAACATGGAAACAGGACTAATTAGATGTGATAACTAAATGAAGATGCCTTAAACAAGATACAAATTAAATATTAGATACACATACACTTCATATTGTATACTTGTATTATATATAAATAATAAGTACTTGTATTACAGATTACAAAGGATTTCAAACATAGAATAGAGAGACATCATTCATTTAAGTAAGCCTGATTTACTAATGCTTATATTAAATATTCTGTCTTAACATCCACTGCAGTTTTGATTATTCTCAACAATAATGATTTCTAGTATAAGCACAAGTCCAGATATTTTGGGTGAGGGAAGAAAATATCTTTCATCTTTTACTTGTTTCAGTCACTGGCTTGTGGCCATGCTGGGGCACTATCTTGCAGAGTTTTAGTCGAATAAATCATACCTATGTTTATTTGTAAGTCTGGTATTTATTCTATCAATCTCTTTTGTCGAACTACTAAGTTATGGGGGACGTAAACTGACCATTGTGTATTGTCAAGCAGTAAGGAACAGATACAAATGCAAAACACACACACACACAATGGGTTTCTTTCAGCTTCTGTCTACCAAATCCACACACAAGGTATTAGTCAATCTGGAGCTCTAGTAAGACATTTGCTCCAGGTGCCACACAGCAGAATCAAACATGAAACCATATTGTTGGGAAGCAAGCTTCTTACCACCCAGCCACACCTGCACCAATGCAGGCATGGCTGTGTGGTTAAGCCAGTTAAATTGATTCAAGTATGTAACTGGTTATTTTTTTAACTCCAGAATACCTCAAGAGCAAAGGTAGAAGACTCTTTACCCATGGGCAAAATTTATATTGTCCAAACCATACCAGCATGGAAAATGGACATTAAAAATGATGATAATGATTTAAAATTGAAACAGTCCACTGTTGAAGGTTCTGAAAACACATGAAAATAACAACTTAAGTCTTAATATCATTACCATCATCATTTAACGCCCACTTTCCATGCTGGCATGGGTTAGACAGTTTGACTGAAACCGGTAAGCCAGGTGGCTGCACCAGGTTCCAGTTTGATTCAGCATAGTTTCTACAGCTGGATGTCCTTCCAAATGGCAACCACTCCAAGAGTGTAGTGGGTGCTTTTTACATGTTACCAGTACAGGTGTCATTTACATGACACTAGCAACAACCACAACTATGATTTCACAGATGCCGTTTGAACACTAAAGGGTTAAAGATTGAATTTTTGTTTATTTGTTCTGAAATATTTGTTGTAAGGAATTTCATTTATTACTTAGCATATCACAGAACTGTTTCATGAAGAAACTCCCCCCACTCACAGACCAAGGGCCAATGAGGCCCAGCAGCTCTTTACTGGCTTATCTAAGAGAAAGTAACTCCCTACAAATCCGGCTTCCTGATAACTATTGGGATAGTGGCACCAAACCAACACAAGTTTGAAGGACTGGCTCTGTGTGGAAATGGCTCTGCACAAACCATGCCTACCATAATACTGTTCATCATGCAGGTTGTTCAGAAAACGAAGACACCAACACAAACATCAAGTGTTATCATAATCCAATGGACATGACAAAAAATTAAACTAAGGACAATGTGAAGCTGTATCTTGCTTAACCCCTTAGCATTCAGATTATTTTATCAAATGTAATGTCTACTTATTCACACAGTTTTACCTTAATTATACTCAATTTTGTAGCTTTGACTTTTTGATGATGTGATTGTCTATATTTCAGAATGACAGCCTAGGGCAGATGTAGGAGACCCGAACTGCCCTGTTTGGACATAAAGTATGTAGAACATTTCGGCCCAATATGGCCAGATTAAATGCAATCGATAGAGTAATTTAAATATGACATATCTATGAATTTGTAAAACTAAAGATCTCACTAGTTTTCTTGACAAAGTGTCCCAACTCTACCCCATCTGAGTTCTAATCTTTTTCTGTAACT
The DNA here is from genome assembly GCF_001194135.2 of Octopus bimaculoides. Taxonomy (NCBI): domain Eukaryota; kingdom Metazoa; phylum Mollusca; class Cephalopoda; order Octopoda; family Octopodidae; genus Octopus; species Octopus bimaculoides. The sequence continues at coordinate 24,787,976 of NC_068996.1, read as the reverse complement.
CTTTGATAGATTCTCCATAAAAACACATTGGGCAACAAATCACCAATAACTACATGTAAAAAAAATGTGTGTGTGTGTGTACGTGTGTGTGTGTGAGTGTAACCTTAACCCTGACCCAAACCCTCCACACACACGAACACATATATACATATTCTTTTATTCTATTACTTGTTTCAGTCATTTGACTGTGGCCATACTGGAGCACCACCTCGAAGGGTTTTAGTTGAACAAACTGAACCCAGGACTTATTTTTAAGCCCAGTACTTATTCTATCGGTCTCTTGCACTGGACTGCTAGGTTAAAAGGACATAAACATATCAACACCAGTTGTCAAGTGGTGATGGGGAGTCAAACACAGATAAAAAGACACACACAGATATATACAACAGGCTTCTTTCAGTTTCCACCTGGCAAATCCACTCACAAGGCTTTAGTCAGTCCAAGGCTATAGACACTTGCACAAAGTGTCACGCAGTGGGACTGAACCTGGGACCATGTGGTTAGGAAGCAAGATTTTTACCATACATCCATGCCTATGCCTCCACACAGTGCCATATATATATATATATGTTTGTATGTATATATGTAGATTCATACATATATATGTGTGTGTGTGTGT
>NC_068996.1:24760854-24787257 GCF_001194135.2 Octopus bimaculoides | reverse complement strand
CACATACATACGTACATATATATCTTTTACCTGTTTCAATTGACTATGGCCATACTGGGACACCACCTTGAAGAATTTTTAATACAATGTATCTACCCCAGTACTTTCTTTTTTAAAAATAAATACTGGGTACTTATTCTATCCATCTCTTTTGCCAAACTGCTAAGCTACAGGGCCATAATCACACCACACCAGTATTTATGTCCCCCATACATATATATATAAATACATATACATACATATTCTTTTTTACTTGTTTCAGTCATCTGACTGTGGCCATGCTGGAGCACTGCCTTTAGTCAAGCAAACCGAACCCAGGACTTATTCTGTAGGTCTCTTTTGCCAAACCACTAAGTTACAGGGACATAAACACACCAGCATTGGTTTTCAAGTGGTGTTGGGAGGACAAACACAGACACACACACATATATATATATATGTATATATATATATATATATATATATATATATATATATATATACAACAGGCTTCTTTCAGTTTCCATCTACCAAATCCACTCACAAGGCTCTGGTTGGCCCGAGGCTATAGTAGAAGACACTCGCCCAAGGTGCCACGCAGTGGGATGAACCCAGAATAATGTGGTTCGGTAATAAGCATCTTACCACACAAGTATACTTGTGCCTAGCTATGCTTGTGCCTATATATAAATACAGGTACGGTGATGCAAACAGGCAAAAGTAGGACTCAAAATATGAGTATATGTATATTTTTATTAATATTTAGCAGAAGTAACACAGCAGCTTACGGTCTGGGAATTTCATGGATTGGAACGTATCAAATTTTGATAAATGCCAATGCACAAAACTTTTGTCACTTGAGTTACTCTGTTGCTTTTGCAAAATAGATATATCTATAAAAACATTTGAACGAGGTCGTTGCCAGTGCTACTGGACTGGCTCCTGTGCAAGTGGTACATAAAAAACACCATTTTGAGCGTGGCCATTGTCAGTACCGCCTGACTGGCCTTCATGCCGGTGGCACGTAAAAGCACCCACTACACTCTCAGAGTGGTTGGCGTTAGGAAGGGCATCCAGCTGTAGAAACTCTTCCAGATCAGATTGGAACCTGGTGCAGCCATCCGGTTCACCAGTCCTCAATCAAATCGTCCAACCCATGCTAGCATGCAAAGTGGACGTTAAACGATGATGATGATATATATATGCCACCGAACTGATGCCAGGATGGAAAATAGACATTAAATGATGATGATGATGATGATGAGTATGTATGTATACGCATAAATGTAAGCATAGATATCAACCATTGGCAAATGGTAACCTGCAGGGCTTTCTTGGCACACCTAATGATAAATTACCTTGATTTTTTTTTTTTGGTAGTATGCACCTAATGTTGAGCTATGTTTCATGTTGCCTGCTTCATAAAAAAAAGAGTTGCCCATATATATATATATCTATATATATGTATACATATATATGCATATATAGATGTACATATATATATATATATATATATGCAAGTAAACATGTATATATACATATGTATGTCCCTATATTATGTGTGAGTCTCTCTCTCTCTCTCTATATATATATATAAACATATACACACACACACACACTATATATATATATAGAGAGAGAGAAAAGAGTAAGAGAGCATTGATATGTAACCATCATGAAATATATCTATGGTAATGGAGACCAACTGATAATGCATCATTAAACTCTAATACATTAATACAAGTCTGTAAATACTGTCAAAACAAATTAAATAAATGATATCGAAACAGGAATTACATAATCAACTTCATGAGCTTACAACTAATTTCTGCTATAAGATGCAATGCACTAAGAGCTGTGTGCTTGTACATCACCTTAAAGCTTCATCAGAGCTTCTGAAAAGAATTTAGAAGCTCTGAAGAGGCCATAAGATGATGCACAAACACTGTGCTCTAGGTGTGCTGCATCTTATCATACAAATAACTATTAACTAATGTAGTTCATTAAGTAATTCCTATTTAGCTCTTCATTTATCTAATTTCAAGTGTGTATGTGTGCATACACACACACACACACACATATGTGTGTGCATGCACACAAAGAGGATGAAGGTACTAGTAGGGGACAGTGTCAAGTAGCTAAAAGAGCAGCTAAAGATATGTTTTACCTAGAATTTTTAGAAGCCTTAACATCAATTAACTTAGTGGGTAGGAAAGTAAACAGGACTCTGGTATCTTTAGGGATTTGAACTTGTTTGATAAGTAGAAAGGCATTGGTATAAACTCCATGTACTGTACTCAATATAAGCTATGGACACTCAAGAGATGTAGTGGAATCACAGGCAGACTAACAGGGAAGATAAGTTTTGTATGTGGTGAGTGCACTGGAGCAATAAGTTCTATGAACACACTGGAAATAGATTCTCTTAAATGCATGGATAGCTTACTAGATGTAGTAGTTAGCATTTGTTACCTGGGAGGCATAATTAGCAGAGGAAATTATTCAGATATAGTAGCTAGGGTAAAAACAAGTTGGAAAATGTTTAAAGAGTTTCTTCCTGCAGAGTGAAGGGTAGATTGTTTGATGCTTGTGTTAGAATCGTTGTATGGTAGCAAGACTGGAATTATGAATGCAGATTTGCAAAGACTGGAAAGAAACTAAACCAGCATGCTCTAATGAACATGTAATGTTAGTGTGCATGAACACCAGATAACAAAAGAGCCAAGGTAAAATCCGGATATAAGCAGAATCAAATGTAGTGTGCAAGAGAAAAGATTGTTCTGGTAGGGATATGTGATACATGTGGAGGAATGACTGCTGTTTAATGAAATTCCAAACACTCCAAGTTAGTGGAACTTGTGCAAGAGTGAGACTAAGGGAAACAGTATGAAGTGAGTAGACTGACATGAAGATGCTGCATATAAAGATGATGATAAACGATCATACCGATTGGCAATAGGCAGCGTTGCAAAGGCCTCAACCACATACAGCAAACTGTGCAATTGTGTGGTACACAATTATATTTATGTTTTCTATCCAACCTACCTTACTGCCCCGTCACTTTGAAGGCATCTTCACCCTTGATATAATCTATTACTCACCCCTCCCTCTTCATTACTCATATGACCCTATCTCTTATCTCTCTACCATTTCCACATCATTTCACCTTGTACTCGTGTCATCCACCTTCTCACTCATTCTGATGACTTGCTCCATGTTTCTCTTCTATGCCCCTCTTAGCTCACCTAAGCAAATACACTGACTCTAGCTTAATGTATATTCTCTATACTAATATTCCTGTTGTCTCCCCTCTCAACTACTCATTTCTGGTTTCTCTGCTGTCATTGATTCCTCTCTTCAATCTACACTCCTTCAGTTGCTGAGTACCCTAGTGTTGGTGCTACAAGTAAATGCACCTAGTACAATCTGTACAGTGGTTGGTAATAGGAAGTGTATCAAGCCACAGAAACTATGCAAAATGACATGTACAAGCACCAGTCTTGAGGAGTAGTAACTTGCAACAAGAAATGATTTTGACTGTGATGTCCTACCTAAACATGCAACCATGCCAGCATAGAAAGAAAATATAAAATGATATACACACACATGCATATGAATGTTAAAGTGTGTGTGTGTATTGTCTGTGAATGAAAGGAATAGTAAAAGTTAAGCAATACAGCTGTTTCAAGGGGGCACTGAATATACTGAAATTTTCTATCTGATTTCAATAGCGGATGAAATATACTTGATGCATTGATTGATAAACTTTATTGATGAATTATCATTTCATTTGTGTTTTCTATACAAGCCTTGTTTATACTGTTTTAACTATGACTAATTGCTCTTACTACATTTTATTATACATGTATATACATGTCATTACTGGTTGACTCAGCTTCACAAAGTTTCACAGATGCAAACCATGCCTGTCTCAGACTTATGAAGTCAGATTCAAGAAAAGTTAAAAGTAATTTTAAAACGTTTTCTAGGTGAGAATATCAGTCAGTTTAGGTATTGTGGATAATTTGACTAGGCAGCGACAGAAATTCTTATATTATAAGCTCCATGTGGTAAAGCAAACAAAATGTTGGAGTTAGGTAGTCAACAGTTTGTGAAATTCAACCACTTGGTGAGATAACCAGATTGGTAATGTCAGATTACATATCAGTCTACAATGATTATATGCAGAAGAAATAATTTTACTGTGGAGGAAACAGGGATTATATACCATGCAATTGGCAATTGCATGTAGACCAACAAGGGCTAGGATGGGTTTTTTCCAGATTATCAGTGGCCAGTGGTTTGAAATTCATTTTTGGTGCAAGTACTTTGCCTAGCCAGCCCCTGTCAAACTGTCCAACCCATGCCTGCATGGAAAACATGTTAAATTATGTATATATGTATGTGTGTATATATTCATTTACATATATACATATATGTAAATACACACACACACATACACAACAATATATATAAATATATACATGCACACAAGAATACAAAAAAAAAAAGAATACTCAATAAAATATGTACATATATATATATTTGTAGATTACAATTTCTTTACTCTAAACCATTATTCAGAATTTTATAGATACATGGACATCTACATAAATCCTCAAATGTTTGAGAGGAAATAAGTATTCACAATGTTTTAGCTTAAAAGAGGATTCACTTTTGGTTGCTGGTAAGTTAGTAGCTCACTGGATATATCAAGTCAAATGCTGGAAAACAAGGAAGGCTGCTACATCAAAGTGTGAGATACTGATAGATGCAAGAGAGGCAACTTTGTCAAGATTACCTTTCCTTAGCAAAACGAAATAACTCTTTGATGTTTCCTAAAAAAATTTTTGTTAGATTACATGAACTATAGCAGTATGGGTGGGGCTGTATCAGCAATACAACAGAACAATCATGTCCATAGTTTCCACACTATTAGATGAAACAGTAAAGTGGCCTGTCCCTGTCTCTGGACCTATAAGAGTGCAGATGATTATACCATCCTTTGAAGTTGTTTAGAATGAGCTCCATATAGTTTGTCTGGACAACAATTAGTGGAATAAGCAGATCTCAGTACATTATAAAGTCTTCCTTTAACAGTCATGTAGTTTTTATCTCACTAACAAGGTATACATGTATTATCTAAGTTATAAAAATATTCTATTCTTATGTCTAAGTAATCTGTCTCCTAGAAATATGATCCAACAATGGCTGTATTGATGATGCTTATTGAGGCAGAAACATGTCCACAGTTGTCCTCCAGTCTCCAAATAACCAAACTGTCTTTTTCTAAATGGCATATCAAATACAGAATTCTTGATTTATGAGATTATCTCCCCCTTTCATTTGGATTTGGCCCCAATTACTATCAGGCAAATTGTTCTACATCTGGGAACAAAGATAATTTCAATAAATCTAACATTCTGCGTAGGGTCTATTTTAAGACAGCGGAAGTAGTCATAGCTATAACTAGGTAGCTGTTCGGCTCGTGTCTTAGAAACTGTCAGTAGATTCACACAATTCTTAATACTTTCTATTTATCAGTTTTCAATTAATTTCTCATCAGTGCAATAACTGTCATTCATTACTGACGCATTTATTTTCTTACATTCCCCTCGACTGCGAGATTGCTCAGTAACTCAGATATATATCTTCATCAGATAATGCGCAATAAGCGACACTAAAAAGTTGTTTTGTTTATAGTTTGATGTAAGAGTTAAAAGTGCAAGAGACACAACTTGCTAAAGTTTGTATATTTTTTCTAGAGTCTAAATTGAACTTCATTCAATTAAAATTACAATCTCAATAATGATTTTTTGTTTTCATTCTCTCATTCATTATGAACTGCAACAATTCTTTCATTTTATTTTAAGCAACTGTTTTAATTAAATTCATTTTCATTGAGATTTACACTAATCCAATGAATTAATTTTAAATCGGAATTGGATATTTTTTTTTTTTTTACATTTCAAGCTGCAATGGGATATTTTTGACAATAGTTTATTAGCAGCTATAAATTATGCATAAAATAAATTGATGCTTTGAAAAATAAATTAATGCTCTAATTTCATTAGACAATAATATGTAAATTTAACAGATGCATGTGTGTGTACTTCCTTATCATCATCATCATCATCCACATTTTACAACCACTTTCAATGTTAGCATGAGTTGCACGTGTCATCATGATCCAAGTGGGTCCCTATTCAGAGTTACTATCTTTGCAGTAGGGTCAAAGAATCATATCTCACTTGAAAGTTTTCTTGTTAAAATTTTTGGTATAATTTCTACAGCTTGATGCCTTCCCAAACACCAGCCACTTTAGGCTTTCTGAGAACATGACATCCCCTCTGGTGCAAGTACAACAGTAAAATTCCCCCAGTATATTCTATATGGTTGGTGTTAAAAAGTGCATCCAGTTGTAGAAACCATACTAAAAAAAAAGGAATGAAATGAAACTCCAAATAAGAACTAACTAAAACCGTAACGACACGTCTAACTCATGCTGCCATTGAAAGTTGGCATAAAATGATGTATACCTGTGTATTATTGTGTACACGCGGGCGCACACGCACACATAAAACTAAAGCATGCCCATAGTAAATGCATCTGTTAAATTAATACATTGAATAATAATGAAAATTGTTACAAAATATTAATTTACTTTTGAAGACGTCGATTTAATAAATTATGCGTAATCTATAGATATTAATAAATTACGATAAAAAAAAACTGATTACAACTTGTACTGCTAAAAAATATCCAATTTACATTTACAATTAATTCATTGGATTAGTGTAAATCTCAAACAAAATCGATTTAATTAAAGCAGTTGCTCAAAATGAAAAAAATCGTTGCAGTTCATAATGAATGAGAGAATGAAAACAAAAAATCATTATTGAGATTGTAATTTTAATTGAATGAAGTTCAATTTAGACTCTAGAAAAAATATACAAACTTTAGCAAGCTGTGTCTCTTGCACTTTTAACTCTTACATCAAACTATAAACAAAACAACTTTTTAGTGTCGCTTATTGCGCATTATCTATAATGTTATATTGGAAGATGAAGATATATATCTGAGTTACTGAGCAATCTCGCAGTCGAGGGGAATGTAAGAAAATAAATGCGTCAGTAATGAATGACAGTTATTGCACTGATGAGAAATTAATTGAAAACTGATAAATAGAAAGTATTAAGAATTGTGTGAATCTACTGACAGTTTCTAAGACACGAGCCGAACAGCTACCTAGTTATAGCTATGACTACTTCCGCTGTCTTAAAATAGACCCTACGCAGAATGTTAGATTTATTCATTCAAACAGAAAAAATGTAAAAATATAGATTCTTTGGGAGAAAATTTAGTTTATAATTTAACTGGAATAATAAGAATTGTCTTTTATGTAAAGGAGAAATAAAAATAAAATAAAACAAGTCTTGAAACAGAAAAGCAAAAAACCCGGGAAAGCAAACATCCTGAATGATAACAAATTGTAATAGTGCGGATGACAACTGGCGCGTTTTACGCAGTTGATATTTGACAATAAACTTATTAAATCGGAATTGACAGCAGATCAATTTTAGATTTTACATTTCATGGATCGCTTAAAAATTAGTTGAAATCGTTGTTATATGTTAACAAAGATGAATTTATTGTGAAAACGCCTTTTGTGTCAAACGCGCGAACCTGACCAGGTCAATAAAACAACGTGTAAAAGCTATAATGTAAGAATATAATGAAAGTAACTCGCTTTTTTTTAAATTTATTCATCAAAACGTCTTTATTATATAAACAAAATAACAGTGTTTAAGTATAGTTAATCATATTAAAATAAAAACCAGAATCACAGTTGACTAGAGACAACTATAATCAATATACAAAGACCTGTTTGCACATGCAACAAATGAGTATAGTGTGTTTTATGATGCTTACTTGTGTCGAATAACAGGTATATTGGTGCACATTCACTTGTCATTTCTTTAATTAAAGAATCGACTTACCTGTCAAAAAGCTATAAAGTGATTGTAGGTGAGCTTTATCTTTGTAATTACTGCGAGTGAGGGAGCTCCAAATTACATCTGATACTTTCTTGACCAGCTCACGAGTAGCATACTCTGATTTATATTCTGTTAAATCTACGGAACTTTTCACAATTGTAACAAACTTATTGTAAAGAACCTCAACTGTTGAAAATTCGATAGCTGGAAAAATTGGCTCCAGACTTTTCGAACAATCAACATCAGTTAGGACAGTGCGATTGACAGTTAAAATATTCTCAATTGCACCAAGCACAATAGAAAGGAGTGTTAAATCTGGATCTTCGGGTTTGTTTAACTGTTCTTCAAACAATTTTACGACATCCTGGATATTTTGAAAAGGGAAGTAACGTGCGACGCAATCCCGGAGGCCCGCCATCTTGATATTATACTTGTCACGTTGCATGTAGAGCTCCTGGAAAGTTGCGTATTATTATCAGGTGATTTTTTTAAAGATTTCAAAATCTATTTTTATCAAATTCAATTATTTTTCGTATTTTCCGAATTTATTTCTCACTTTAGAGTAATTTGTAATAATATTTGAAAATAACGTAAGCTGTGTTGTACTTTGTAGTGGAGAAGTATAAGACGATATGTGTAACACGGGCATTTTCGCTTAGATCGTTTCAGTCGTGAGTACATCTCTGTAACTGTGTAATGTCTAACAACATCATGAGTGCTGAGTCCACTGAACAACGTTTGGACAATGATGAAACCGCATTAACTTCTACAGAAGATCACGAAAATAAGGTAAATCGCAACACTTTATTCGCTAAACTACTTAATCGAACACTTTAGTTCAGCCGACAGCAATGTTTTACATATATGAACATTCGGTTGGGCGAACAAGCTCTATAACAGAAAGGAGAAGAAAAAAAATCAACGATGAATTTTTTTTTCTCTTTTACGAATACTCAACTTTTTGATAGTATTGGATTTTATTTCAAAAAACGGGGAGTGGGGGATTGATGTGATTTATCTCCTGTGTTATTTTTATTCGTTGTTGCTCTCAGTAGCATATTTCAGTTAACATACCACTATCCTTAATTGAGTCAATCTCATCAGACTTTGATGAGGGTCTCTTCTCTAAACATGTTTTTCTTCTGTTCATCCTTCCTTACCTATATATGTCCATCATGTACGTAAACATTGTGCATCATACACACACACACATCCACTCATCTGCGTTTATACATATAAAAGATAGAGACCTCTCATTATATGGTGTGGAGTTTATTCATGTATTTATTTAAACGGAGCTCTTGGCCACTCCTCGAATAGAGATTGCGGTGTTCCATGCTTAGATTTCACGGCAACAATCCTACTTCTTGAGAAGTTGCTGTTTTCTCAAATATTTCTTGACTGTATTTTCTGTGTTAGTTTTGGCGTTGCAATATATTTGTTCAATTGCTTTTATTTTATTAGAGTAAATCTACTTCAATTCCATACCACTGTCAAGAAAAGCAACACTATATTACAATTTCTTTACTTAACCATAACTAATCTTAACCATAAAAAACACTTTCCACGCCTTTTTTTTTTTTTTTCATGAACATTCATTGTATAAATCTAATTTCATTTTTATCGAAAATATTTTTAGATATTTTTTATGAAAACTTTTTTATTTATATATAATTTATTGATCTGTTTAGATTACTGAATGACATTTTTAGATGAAGCTTCTATATTCATATTTTTGCATCTTATAAAACTGTAAAATTAGAGTAATAAAGTAATCTAATTTTAGTTAATTAAATACACTTCATTAGTTACATGACCTTTTTATTACGGGCTGTTTTAAAATGGTAGCGTACTTAAGTTGTGTCACATGTTTCAAACACCTTTTCTAACCTCACAAAATGTTAAAATTTTAAAATATTTATTGCACAGTCATGATTTAAGGTTCGTTTGTAAATCATTAAAGCAAAAGCCGTATCTTAATATTAAGTATATGATACCTCTCCCCTATTATTTAATGAACAAACGTGCCATATCAGTTTCATTCTTTTATCAACGAAGAAAAACTAAAAATTGGATTCTGTAGAGAAGTCATTACTGAATTATAATTAATATCAGAAATTACATAAGACTTCGGTGATTTTTGGTGTTAAGAATGTTAAACCTTTTAATTTTTAATTAGTTCGGTTAGGAAGTTGCACTTAAATTTTTACAATACTTATTATAACTTTCACATAGTTCTCAAAAGTCATGTTATATTCCATATTTATTTTAACAATGGTGATGTTTCATCAGAAATGTGTGGTTTGACTGCCTTTAAAATATATATCTTGCTATACACATTGGAGGAAAACGGTTTTTTTGTTTTTGTTTTAGTTTTTTTTTTTTAATTGTTACTCTATTTCCTTCTATTAAATAGAAAATCTGCCTTAAAGAATAGATAACGGACACAATATGAAATCTCATGTCAACGCTTGCCTCGTACGTTTTAAGGAACTCTCATATTTTTACGGGTTGCTTGTACCAATTTATTTGGTCATTATTGCACGTATTGTTAACGTATTTCTTTTCCGTGGAAATGTAAATTTCCTGTTGAACCTAAATCTCTGGGGAGTTCCTGTTCCATTTAAAATTAAACCAGCAGCTGATAGAAATAGATCTAGACGAAGCAAAAGTCAATTACTGTAATTCAAAACTGAATTGATTTCTATTACAAAAATATTGTTGGTAAAAATACTTTCCATTACTTAAAAACTCATAGGTACAAAACTACTGTTTGTAGATAATTATTTTGAAGAAATGTACTATTATGGTGTTTCAGAAAAGAAAAAAAAACTCAATCTGCATTATTATTTTAGGTACCATCGTTATGGTCGTCAGTATTTATTTATTATCGGGATAGATGATTAATTTTTGCGACATAACACATAGATTTTTGCCAAGTCATGACCATATTAAAGTCAAGGTAGATCACTCTACTTGCCTCAGCCCAAATATTAAAAAAAAAACACATTTATCAATTTCACGGTTAAGTATTTAATATTAAGGGGAAACTCTAAAGAATCCATGCAAATACGGGATTTACCAATAGGAAAATTCATGTAGAATGTTAGCAAAAGAAATTAAATTATCTTATCTGTCTTGTTATTATGGTGTTTCTATAATCATTTTTTATATGAAGTGAGTACTCCATTTCTTTCGGGTGAAAAATTAAACTTCAGCCTTAACCTCTATCACAGTTAAAGTGTTCCAATTGATAGTGTAATCTGAGGAAACAACATAGAGATATTGAAAGTAAAAGATTGCAGCATCTGAGAAGTAATTATTTGTATGTGTAGGGTGTATTGGTTGAGAAATCAACTGAGCATTGATATATTCCATGAGAATGGTTCCTTGCCAAATGGTATGAGTAAAGTATTATCGAAAGTTGGGTTTTTGTTTACAATTACCTCCATTGACATTAGGTTTTGATGAAACATGTGACAGTTTGTCAGTTTTTGTACTTATCCTTTTACTGTAGAGAAAAAAATTATTTTTATTGAATTCCTCTTTGAAATCCTAAACGAAAGTTCTTTAAAATGAAGAGTCTAATATTATTTATTGTCAATGCAAGGTTGTAATAGGAATCAAAATATCTTTTGTACTTCTATAGCATTACTATGAAACAAAATAGACGACATAATCTATACAGTACACCATTTGTTAGATAATTAACTGATAGTCTATGGAATAAAATTCAAGATGTAATCTATTGTCGACTCAATATATAATTAAGATAAACAACTTGGAAATAGTTATTTAAAATTGTTGTATATCTTTAGAATCAGCTCGGCAGGACAGATAAGGTACTTCATTCATTGGGAAATGAGCTTCTAATCCAGCCCTGTGCATTTTTCTTTGGAAGACAAGTATAGTACAGTGCATTCAGATTTGTTAAAATATTACCAACTTACTAGCAGAACAATATAGATAGTTTATATCTGTAAACTATAAGCTCCAAACACCAGTTTAATAATCTTGTCTACAATATGCACTTGGCCTGAAATTCTTTGTGGGAGGGGGCTAGTCAATTATGTCAATCCCAGGACTTGATCGGTACTAAATTCATTAATTCCAAAAGAATAGTAGGCAAAATCAACCATAGCAGAGTTTGAACACAAATCTCAAAGATGAACAAAATTCCACTCATCAGTTTGTCCAGCATACAATGCCACTCATCATTTTGTCCAGCATACTAATGATTCTGCCAGCTTGCTATTTTCCATCAGCTTAATAAATTGATTTACTAATGTCTTCATTATTTTCAAATTTAATTGAAACAGATGCAGTACATTTCAATAGAATTGTAGTGACAGAATGATCAACATGCTATGTTCATTATTCTTTTTAACACATTTTCAATAATTTTATGAAGTTAATCACAATAGAAAGGCAGAGAGAAGTGAATTAGTATTTGTCATGGATTATTGTAAATAGTTCTTTCTAGAGCATAACATAAAGATAAGAATGATAAATAAAAACTCGCCAGGCAGAAAGAGGTAATATATGTATAGCAAAAAATATAGTTTCTTTCTCCTCTCCATAACACAAATTTCTCCACCCTGCTTATAAATAGTTACAGACATAGCTGTGCAGTTGAGAAGTTTTGGAGTTCAGTCCCACTGCTTGACACCTTGGGCAAGTGTTACAAAGCTTTATGAGTGAATTTGATGGGCAGAAACCAAAAGAAGCCTGTTGTATGTATGTGTTTGTGTATACCTTTGTCTTGACATCGCATAATGATTGTAAATGAGCATCGACATTATACAAGGTTGTTTATTTCCAGTCTTTAGGGAAAAAGAATGTTTAGCTATGGGAAAATATTACCTTGCTTGGAAACAGATGAGAGTTGGTGACAGGAAGGGCATCTAACTCGAAAATTTGCCTCAAAAAGTTTTGTCTGGCCCTTGCAAAGTGGATGTTAAATGATGATATTTAGAATCCATTTCCACACTCTAGATTAACTCCCTAATAAAATTTCACTCTAAAAGGTGGCATCTGTGCACACATAGATTCTACTCTCCCTATCACACACCTCCATCTGGGTTTTAGCAGTTATAACTTCAGGTTACTCTTACTCAATGTCTTCCTACATTCTCTAAAATACATCTGGACTCTCTATCTTTCTCCAATCTTCTTGAATCCCCAGTACCCTTTTGATTATATCTATATCTCCTGCATCAAGAACATATCTATCATTTCACCTCTCTCAAAAATCAATGTCCATGCTGGCTTCAACATCCACAACTCACATGTTAATCCCATACCATTTGCTACAGGCACAGAATCCAAATATATTGCTGTTCTCAACATTCTTCATCAACTTGTTTCATCCCCTACTTGCATCCCAGACTAACACAGAGACACTCTAAATGCTCTTGATCTCTTCCTTACCTCAAAACCTAAGCTCTATAAATCATAATCTGTCTGGTCTTACAACCACAGCCTCATTGCAACTGCCCAAAACACAACACCCTCTCTCTTCCCCTGTACATGTACTTCACATTTGACCTATCAAAAAAAAAAAACAGTTAGTAAACTGAAGCTACCTTTTTGGATATATTTGTCCATGTCCCACACAACGAAAACTCAGTGTCACAAGTGGTTCATTTATAACAGTGCAACAAAGTTTAAAAAGTCTGGAGAAACTCACCCACTGCCCAAAGCTGGATGGTGTTTTCCAGAAATGCAGCTCGAGCATGATCATTGTCCAAACTGTGGACAGTTCCTTCATATATCACACTACTCAGGCTATCTTGTCTCCAATACTGCAACTTGTCCTTCTAGTCCCTAGCCAAAAGAATCTTTACCAACTATGGAGAAAGCCCCCACTTTCTCTGCCTATTCTTGCAGACTATTCTATACTACACAGACATGACATCTCCACATCTATACCCTTTCAGTCCACCAAGTACCCCACTTACATAGTGTGCACAAAAAACTCCTGTTGCTTCTAAATGACAAGACCACCAGCCCTAACAATTTTCTTCTATTATCTTCAAACACTGAGTCCATTGTGTCTTAGACCCTGTTAATTATCTTCCTAACATATTTTCTTCCAGTTATCTGAAAATCAATAGTGACTGTCATTAAGAGCCATGTCCTTCAACAACATGAGTGTCTCTCTCTCTTTAATAACCACCAGAATGGCTTCCATAGAGCTGTCCTGGTGGTCATCAAGGAAAGAAATTAGATCCCCCATTGAAGATCCTCTTTTACTCACAGTGGTACCCTTTCTCTTTCTCACTCTATGAACACTAATGTGCCCCAACATATCGAACACTACTCACTCTTATACAGCTAATACTATAACCCAACATTCTTCCCTGACCTTCTCCAACTAAGCATTATTCATGTGCTATCAAGTTGCCAAACACCAAACCTGCAATGATTTTATGAATGGATGTCTTGAAAGCATCTGCCCATGGGACCATGCAACTCTTATCTTTTAGCATCCCTCAAAAAACAAAAACAAAAGAAACACTGCTCATATCAAGAATATATCACATACCTCTTAAACATGAGCAGCACTCAACTAAAACCTTCACAGCTCAAATTGCTAGTTATTAAACTTCACTATCACTGAGGTCTTTCCTGGTAAAAGTACTCCTTAACATAACTAGGAATGCATTCCAAAGACTGATCCTTCTCTTCAGGATCAGAGAATACTTCAACCACCATCAACTGCTGATACTTCTACAAAGCTCAAATTTGGTCCAAAATGAAATATTGCCTCACATGTAGGACGGTTTTACTGTTGCACATGGATATGCTAGACTACATCCAAAGACAGGCCACCCAGCTTTTATGCATAAAGTAAACTAATAGGTACACTCTGGCCTCTGTCCTGAACAACAGTCATTCATGCTTCTTACCTCTCTACTTTTCTGCTGCTACTATAAATGACTCCTCAGGTTTGGCTAGTCTTGATAGAAATTGGTAATCCTGACCATTGATCTTCTAGGATTCCTCCACTCAGCACCAATGTAAGAAGAAGCGTTGGTTTACAATCTTTTCACAATCTGCCATGCTGCAGTCCTATGACTTTGCCATTTCTCTGGCAGGGTGACTAAAAGGGTGCTATGCCTTGCCAAAGGGCAGCCAGTAACTATACAGGGCACAGTTGTCACTCTGTAAGGTATTTTCAAAATACCTGCACACCCTTAACATAGCTAATTGGTAAGAAGTTTCTTTGCAATTTATCAGGTTTTCAGCTTCAGTCCCACTGAATGGCATTTTGAGAAAGTGTCTTCTACTACAGCCTTGAGACTTACAATAGAAATGCATCATACACATTTGCACATACATAAATACTTGTTTATTTGTATTTACAACTGTTTTCCATGTTAGCATGGGGTAGACATATATCGAGACATTGTTTTATGGCTGTCTGCCCTTCCTGTCATTAACCATTGCTTATTTTCCAAGTAAAGAATCTTTTATCCCATACGTCACCCAAGTGAAAGGAAGCTTATATAGTGCTTGTGTACACATTGTAAATGCTATATGGTGGTGAGATGTAGACCTTAAATGCAGAGGATATCTGCTTGAGAAACACCCCGCCACCACAACATAATTGATATCCTAAGACCACCATGGTAAATGCTTGCTCTTGCAAAGCTCTGCCTCACCGCCATTCTCTCTGCCCCATCAAACTTCCTCCACATCTCATTACCTACACTCATCACTTCTTTACCTCTGATATTATTCAGCTACCATAATCACCTGAGAGCAGAATAGGCACATGCTATGCACCCCAACCCTTTTGTTATCTTCCCCTTTCTCAGAACCATTCCCATTCTATATTATCTTTCTCCAGCTATGCTTTCTCTCTCCTCTGCTAGACTCCATTCTTAGAATCACTTCCATTCCTCATTATCTTCCTCCAGCCGTGTGCTTTCCTCTCTGCTATGCTCCATCTTTAAACCTCTTTCTTCTTCTATCTCTCTCCATGTGCTCACATATCTAACATAACCACCCCATCCTACTGAGCTACTCATATATCTCACCTTCAGTTACTACAGTCACCTCTATCCCATCTAACCATCTTCTAGCATTCTTATGAAATTTTCCTCTCTGTCTCCCCCACCCTCTGTATCACTTCACCTATACACCACCACCACCATCCGTACTTTGAGGGTATGTCCTGACACATATCCATCATTATCTGTCCCACTCTCTCCATTTCTTCTTCGACTGGGATATCCTTGTATCTCTTCTACAGAAAGACACCTATCTCTATCCCACTGTTATTCTTTTAACCTCTCATCAACTGACACAAAGCTCCTACCTCTATACTACTCCCACCAGTTGGTGGGTGGGGGAGTTTGTCTTGTCTTGCAAGACACTTGTTGACCCTGCTGATGCTACGAAAAAAAACACCCAGTGTACTCTGTAAAGTGCCTGGCCTTAGGAAAGGAATCCAGCTGTAGAAACCATACCAAAATAGACAATAGGGCTCAGTGTAGCCTTTTGGCTTGCCAACTGTTATCAAATTGTCCAACCCATGCCAGTATAGAGAACAGATGTTAAATGATGATGACTACGACAGACAATGGGCTTTGTAATTTCCATCTACCAAATTGGTCAGTCATAAGGCATTGGTCAGTTTAGGACTATACTAAAAGATACTGAGCTTCACCCAATGTACTGCACAGTGGAACTGAACTTAAAACCACATGTGAGAAGAACTTCCTAGCCATACAAGCAATTCTGTACCTACATATACATGTACGTATGTTTCTGTCTGAGTTTATATTTGTGTATGTTTCTTAATTTAATTGTTCAAGAAATAGGATTGATAAAATAAGTACCCTGATTTAATATTAGTAGTCAACGTGATTGACTAAGTCCTCAAGGGCAATGCCCCCAAAGCATGGCTACAGTCTAATGACTGAAACAAATAAAAGAATATTTGTGGACATAAACTGTGTTCTTTGATTTTGTTTATCTGTTTGGGAGAAACTACTTTATTATAATATTGGACGGTAAAGAAACCACACTCTTAAGATGTTGCCTTGACCATTTCAATTTGTTTTAATTATTTCAATTTAATTGATAGAATAATGTCTGTTCGGAGAAGGTGAAGATCTGAGTCTATTGTAGTCAATGAACAAAACATCTAAGTATTCATTATTTAATATCCATTTACCATGCTGTCATGAGTTGGATGGTTTTACAGGATCTGGTAAGCAAAGGGTTGCACCAGGTTTTATAGTCTCTTTTGGCTTGGTTTCTACAGCTGGATGCCCTTTCTAACACCAACCACTTTACTGAGTGCACTAGGTGCTTTTAACATGGCACAATGTAATTCTCAATTATATTCATAAGAAACCATGGAAAGAAAAATGTTGAGCCATTAGAAGTTTATAAATGGTTGTATTCTGAATGTGTGTGAATGTGAATTTAACAAGACTTATTAAATTTAATCTGTAGTTCATTCATATCATTTTTAAACTCTGCAAATCTGGTGACTACGCTGTCATCATTTGGCTGTAGGTCAGTCTTGATTAAGCAAGCTTTTCATCAAAAGCATGCCTGCTGCAATTTCTTTTTCTTTCTTTTATTCTTAATATTTACAATTGTGTTATCCAAATGTGCTTTATTTCTAAGTAAATAGTAAAGTGTGATTTGAGGGAAATTTCACTGCTATTTCTTGTAAATTGAGTGACTGCATTGAGGTTTCCTTGCTGGCTCGAATATAAACATTGATTAACCTTTTCATTACCATATATCTGATAAAATACACTTCCTTTCAATTAATTTTTTAAATAATTAAAAATTTGGTAAAATAATTTTGTCATTAAGCTGGTATTTGGAACTTAAATTAGTATGATATTTTGATTTAGATCACGTCAAAAACAGTTATTTGTTCTCTAGAACCAAGGACAGTCTCAGACAGGTTGGTAACAAAAGGGTTAACCTTTAGATGGATCCACTTAAATATTACAACCAGGTCAAATATTGCTTTCAAGTTTTCAGAGGAGGTAAGTCAAAGACATCAACCCCAGTGCTCAACTTGTACTCATTTTATCAACCTCAAAAGGATGAAAAGCAAAGTCAACTTCAACAAAATTTGAACTCGAAGTTTAAAGATGGATGAAATACCACTAAGCATTTCACCCAATGTGCTAACGATTCTGCCAGCTCACTGTCTTAACAAGGTTGAATATTATTAATACATGAATAATGGGCTTGCAAAGTTGTAACTAGACTTCTTTCTAAATTTGATTTATCCCTTTATTATTTTTATCATCATTATCATCATCGTCGTTTAACGTCCGCTTTCTATGCTAGCATGGGTTGGACGATTTGACTGAGCACTGGTGAAACCAGATGGCTACACCAGGCTCCAATCTGATTTGGCAGAGTTTCTACAGCTGGATGCCCTTCCTAACGCCAACCACTCTCAAGAGTGTAGTGGGTGCTTTTACGTGCCACCTGCACGAAGGCCAGTCAGGTGGTACTGGCAACAGCCACGCTCAAATGGTGTATTTTACGTGCCACCTGCACAGGAGCCAGTCCAGGGGCACTGGCAACGATCTCACTCGAAAGTCCTTACACATGCCACGGGCACAAGTGCCAGAAAGGCGACGCTGGGCACAGGTGCCATCCTGATTTCGCTTTTGCTTGCCTCAACAGGTCTTCGCAAGCTGAGTTTCATGTCCAATGAAGGAGACGACGTTGGCATGGGTGCCAGCTGTCGAAATTAGTTCGATTTCGATTTTTAATTTTTAAATAATTTTTCAGTTGTGAGGAATAGCTACTGACTTTATTACAACTAACAACCCTAGACTCCTTCCATAGGTATTTTCATAATGAGTAGTTGTCCTTGTTTAACCTCGAATGGTCCCTGCCCCAACCAGGCCTATGACATCCAATTTTCAGGAATTGTATATACTGTATTACATTATCTAATGCATCCTTTATATATATTATGTATCTGTGTGTGTATGTGCATGCCACCCCATGACTTGATAACTGGCATTGGTTTGATTACATTCCCATGACTTAACAGTGCAGTACGAGACGCTAATAGAATAAGTACCAGACTTAAAAATAAGTACTGGTTTTGATTTGTTTGATTAAATTCTTCAAGGTGGTGTTCCAACTTACCTGTATCCTGACACTAAAACAAGTTAAACATAAAAGATTGGATGTAGTTTGGCTGTTATTTCTAGCAATTTAAGCAACCATATTGAGTCTCACTTGTTGATCAGCAATTCTGATAAACGATAGATGAAGAATACTTTTAATCATTGTTTTGTGGATATGTGAAGTAATACCTAAAATTTTTGAGCAGGACTGTCTTGGCTAATTTAATTTACATTATACGTGCAGGCATGGCACCTATAACCCTAGACCAACCAAATCTTTGTGAGTGAACATGATAGATGGAAACTGAAAGAAAATCATTTTGTGTGTGTGTGAGTGCATGTTGTCTCTCTGGTCCTGGGTTCTGTCTCATTGTGTGACATCTATAGTCCTAGGTCAACAAAATTGTTGTGACTGAACATGCTAGATGGAAACTGGAAGAAAATCATTTTGTGTGAGTGTGTGCACGTGTATACATGCTGTCTCTTTGCTTCAACATGGTGTCACCATCATGTAAAGAATATCCTTTGTTCCAAATATTTTGTGGAAACCTGTCTGGTCATGGGGAAATATCATCTTTGAAATAGGTGAGTGTTGGTAACAGGAAGGATATCCAGCCATAGAAAATTCTTCTTAACAACAACCATTTTACAGCATGTACCAAGTGCTTTTATCATAGCACTGGCACTAGTGAGGTCACCAAGTAATTTGTAAGGCAAGACTCCCATGACTAAATGGATGTGTAGTATTGAGGGAAGTGGCTTTATGCCAAGTGTTGAGAGGCATGACAGAGAGAGAGAAAAACAAGTGTTGTACTGTAGAGGAGGTACCTAGCTTCCCCAGCTGGAAAGAGAAAAAAAGATGGTGATAATGTGTCAGGTCACAGAGTAAAGACCCCCTTTGGTCATGAATGACCATGGGATTACACCTAGAAAATCCTACTCCAAGGAACAAGTCCAGGCAAGGTTGTTTATGGAAGACTAGCAGTTGCCCATGCATACCAGCCTCCCCTCTCCATGCCATTGATGTTATCCAAGGGAAAGGCAAAGGCTGATATAACTTGACATCACAACTCATTTCTACAACTGAATGGACTGGAGCAATGTGAGGTATAGTGTCTTGCTCAAGAATATAACACAGCCTGGTCTGGGAATTGAACTCATTACCTCATGTTTGTGAACCCGATGTTCTAGCCATTGAGCCATGCACCTTCACATCAGAGTACAAGAAGGTAACTATAAAAGAGAGTGTAGGGACAGAAGATAGGAAAGAGTGGGTGAGTTGGTAAGCTCATGAGAGTGTGGATGGAGTAACAGATGGTTAAAGATGGGAATAGAGATGAATGCTGTGATGGGAAAATGGGTATAGGCATACATGGTCAATGGTTAATATCAGTTAAAGTGGATATAGGAAATCACATTTTAACCCTTTAACATTGAGATTTCATCAAATGTAATGCTTATTTATTCACATTGATTTGCATTAATCAAGCATTATCTTGTAGCTTTGAGATTTCAGTGATGTAACTGTTTGCTTTGAATAACATTGTTAGGTAGGTGTGAGAGGCCAGATCTTGCCAGTTTGAACATAAAACAGGTAGAAAATTTTGGACTAGATGTGGCTAGTTTAAATAACTACTTCTAATAACTTATGTCTTGTATTTTATTTCTAAAAAACATTTATAAAGAATTCCTTGAGAACAAATACAGATTATAAGTCTTTAATTATTTTCAAATCAATTTTCAATTTTTGTTATGAATGGAAATCTTAAAAGAACTGCTTTTTGAACCATTGAAGCTGATTGCAAAGTGTTGATGCATTCATGCCAGTTAGAATTAGTTATTGCTTTGTATGTGTGTGTTTTATTTAATTGAAACACTCTTATCCCATTTAGTTGAAAAATTCACTAACTACCCAATACACACTGTAAAGTAGTTGGCGTTAAGAAGGCTATTCAGCTATAGAAACCATGCAACCAATGCCAGCATGGAGAACTGGTATTAAGTGGTGATGATGATGTATACATATGTATATAACTTATAAATAAATCAGACAATAAAGCATAGTTAACTTTGTTACGTAGGTAATCTGATTGGTTCAGAGACTAGTGAGAGGAAAAAAATATGAAAAGATCATGCTCTATGTGATATTTGTGGTAGAGCATTAGTGACCTGGTATCAGCTGAAATGTATGAGACAACTATACTTTTAAGGACATGTGAGGTGAATGGATGAAAAAATTCTGTGCTGACTCTGTGGGAATACTCACATGGGCAAAAGGTGCATAGTTAAATCTTTGTATGCCAAGTCTCTATTTCAAGATAGACCAATCCAGTGCCATAACATTCAGGGAGCTGGGACAGGTAGTAAAACGATATTACAGTATTATCCAGCTTGTGAAGATATTTAAAGAAGTTTGTATAGATATTTTATTAAATGTGTGTTTTAGACACAAGATTTATATTGATACTGCTTTTAAATATATTCATTATTTCTTTAGATTTATCAAAGTTAATGGTACTAACATTTCTTAAAAGAAATGTTTTTATTTTCTCTACAAATAACATTCTTGTACTATTTGAGTGGTTGTGTATGTATATATTCACTGCCTGTTGTTCAACCAATACCAATGTTCTATTATTTAGATTTTAACCTTTCAGCATTCAGATTATTCTGTCAAATGTAATGCTTATTTATTCACATTGTTTTGTATTAATCATGTATTATCTCATCGTCTTGAGATTTTAATCATGTAGTTCTTTATTTTTAGAATGACATTGTAGAGTAGGTATGAGAGGTTAGGTCTTACCAGTTTGAACATAAATCAAGTAGAATATTTTGGCCAGATATGACTGATTTGAATGTTAAAGGGTTAAATTCACTGAAGAAAGCTGGCAAGCAACAACTGTTCAATATTTCATTAGTTCCCAATGTCATAAATGCTTGGATTTTCCAGATCTTCACCATTCCAAAAGAGATGCAAAAGAGAAATTAATAAATTTCTGTTGTAAGAATTTGCTTGGTGGGTTTTTCAATTTAATATTTTCATGTTTTCTTTCTTTCAGGTTGAACCAGCAAATCAAAATGTTGAGCAAACAGAAGAGCAGCAGCAGCAGCCTCAGCAGCAGAGGAACAGATTTAATATGTGGGGTATTGCAAAGACGTTTTTGATTAGAATGATTTTCATTTATTTAGTAAGCAGCTACTTCAGACGTTCACCAACTCCTGCTACTGACAGTCGGACAGTCCAAGAACCGTCTTCAAATGTTTTTCCAAAAGGTTTTCTTATGGTTAGTATTAATTTTCATTATTTAGAAACTGTAAGGTGACAAATGCATAGAATTGTTATAGTGTTGAAAAAAACACTTTGCAGTATTTCTTCTGATTGTCTTGATTCTGAGTTCAAATCCTGTCATAATCAACTTTACCTTTCATCCTTTCGGGATTGATAAAATAAAGTATTGGTCAGATATTAGGATCAATGGCATCAGCTAACCCCCTCCTGAAAATTGCTGGCCTTGTGCCTAAATTAAAAACCATTATTTAGAAACTTACAATTTCAGAAGTTCAATCTGAAAGTTTTAAATTTATCAATTTAAAAAAAACACACACTACATTTTTGTAGTTCATATCTTCTCCTTTAATGAGCTTATGTTAAGATGAGCATCAATAATGTTACTATTTCTTGTATATTTATTGCAAACTTGCTGTTTGTAATAAATATTTTTTATATATTAGTGTGTGTTAGCTGATCGCTATATGCCAAATTGCCTTTTGAGTAGATACAAGTTAACTGATATTTCATAGATGATATTTTAAAATTTGACAATATATTTGCCCAGTATAGTTGATAATGATTACTGTTAATTAGATATGCCAATTAAAAATGAATAATAATGATTTTATTAATGACACATATAGAATAAAATATATAACTTTATCCAAATTATTATTTATAATGGTATATCAGCTAAGCATGAAGGTGCATGGCTCAGAGGTTGGAATGATGAGTTAGTGAATTTGATTCCCAGACTGGGCTGTGTATTGTAATCTTGAGTAAGACACTTTACTTCACATTGCTCCAATTTATTCAGCTGTAGAAATGAGTTGTGACATCACTGGTGCCAAGCTATATCGGCCTTTACCTTTCCCTTGGATAACATCAGTGGCATAGAGAGGGGAGGCTGGTATGCAGGGATGACTGCTGATCTTACATAAACAACTTTGCTTGGACTTGTGCCTCAGAGGGTAACTTTCTAAGTGCAATTCCATGGTCATTCATGACTGAAGCTGTTTACTCTTTATACAGATTTTTAGAAGGAAACTGGTACTTGCCCATGTATGCAAATCTCCCCTCTCTGAACCGACAGTATCATCCAAGGCAAATGCCAACAACTTGGGATGATTTAGCTTGGTACCAGTATCATTACAAACATTGCTTCCAGAGGGTGGAGACACAGAACTACAAAGCATCTTTCCCACTCCTCTAACCTATCTATAATCCTGGATTGGTGTTTTTTTATATATTTACCCTGAAAAGATCAGAGGCAAGCTGACCTCAGTGCGATTTGAACTCAGAATGCTGAGTGTTGGAACAAATATTGCAAGGCGTTCGGACATTTTGATGTCCCTCCAGTTTGCCACCTTATCAACTAAGTTAAAGCTGAAATACATATTGAAATTATGCATTAGGATCATGTAAATTTTTAGAATAAACAGTTACAAGTTGTTAAATTATTAATCAATAAATAACTCCAGATAAAATTCCAACTATTAATTTTTCTTAAGACTGTTCTTGACATTTTTAGGTTTTCCTTCCTTCTCTTTTGACTATGTTAACAAATCTCAAGAAGTCTTTGGAATTTTCTTTTATTAGTTTGAGGTTACTCTTGATAAAATTTTTAGACTTTAGCACAGCATTGCAATTTATCAAAATGATGATGTTGTGAAAAGTTGTTTTATATATTTCATCAAGTAGTTTGCTTGTTGCAGTCTAGAAACAGGTATGGTTTACCAGTATACTGGTTAATACCAGTAAACCATACTGGTATTTGGATATGCCTTTTTGTGGGCTGATGATATAGAATCATATTTATGATTAACTCTTTAGCATTCAGGTTACTTTGTCAAATGTAATGCTTATTTATTCACTTTGTTTTGAATAATCATGCATTATCTCGTAGCTTTGAGATTTTGATGATGTGATTGCTTTTTAGAATGACACTGTGGGGTAGGTGTGATAGGCCTGATCTGCTCAATTTGAAGATAAAACAGAATATTTGGACCAGACATGGCTAGTTTAAATGCTAAAGGGTTAAAGCATGTTAAGTTGTTGGTTATACAGCTTTTAATTTTGGTAAACAGCAAAATTTCTTTGAGTAATCAGTATTTTAGGTATACATGATTGTTATACTTTTTTTTTTCATTTTATAAGAGTTGAATTACTATTATTTTTATCAACCATTTCTCTTCTCTCCTCACCTCCTCTTTTCTCCTTTACTTTTTTCATGTTACTGTCTAAAATGATTACAATGCAACTTTTAAAATCTTTTGCAGGATATGTATGTGTATGTATCAGAACAAGAAGTATTTTCTGATTTTGACAATCCCGAATCAGAAATTTGGGTCCAAAAGGGTCTGGTTTATGGAGATTGGGCATCTGGAATATATAAGGATGGTTCTTATAACAACCAAAGACAACTCGCCTTGTCAGATGTTAGTAAATGGTTTTCTTTTTCTTTTTTTACTTTATTAATGATATTTGTTTTATCCTTTACATGCATTTTTCCCCCTCTGTTTTACATTTTTGATTATTCATCAAAGTATACTTTCTGTAGCCATATGTTTGTCTCTCTAGTATTCTAATCCATTTATCATTTAAATGCTCAAGGGTCTTTTGAAGCTTCTTGCATATTTCATTCTATCATTTAACATCGTTAACACTAATAATCCCATTCCATGTCTATCATGACAAAACTCTTCCCAAGCCACAGTTGTGACACCACTAGTGATAAATGTTCTAATTTATGTAATCAGTCCAAAATGTTTCCTGTTTGCATCTATATTTCTCGCAAATACACATTCTATGGCTTTCATTTACTTTTGAAAATAATCAAAAATATGGTGGGATTTAGTAAAATAACTGTCATTATTAAATTTATGTTAACGTTATGATTTAACATAATATTATATTGGAATATTTAAATTCAAACATGAACACTTTAAAAATAAGGGGGTTTCTGATACAGAAAATGTCTATTTTACAATTGACCGCTCAACTGTGAAGTAGGTAGTGAAATCTGTTGTTTGGCCAGTCATATTGGAGTAAGAACAGTACTGTAGGATAGAAGGTAGTGGCAGCACTAGTAGCAGTGTAGTTTGTACTGATGAATATGTGTTCAGTAGTTTACTATATAGCCAATTGGTTAAAAGTTTTGCTTCACAATTGCCTGGCATCTTGAGCAAATGTCATTTTCTATAGCTTCAGGTTGAGTGAGTGAGACTGGGTAAAATGGAAACTGTGTAGAAGCCCATTAGGTTGATTGAACACCTATTTCAAAAGTACAGCCTTGTCTCACACACACACACACACACACTTTGCCATGCTGATTCTGCCTGGTAAATATGTTAAGAGTTTGTGTATCTGTGATATACTCAGTAACATACACATTAATCAGGAGCAAGTAATTCAGTTGATGGAACGATTGAATTCTCATTAGTGCGTGATAGAGACCACCATACAGTCTTTGTCTTATAACTTCATTTGTACTTTATGTAATTGTCAATCAATTACACTTAAAACAAACAGATTTTGTGAAATAGCCATAGGCTGGCTAATGCAGTGGGAGTGGAATTTGATAAAGAAGCAAAGTAAAAGCCAATCATATATATTGATGTGTATATATAATACATACATATATATATATCATCATCATCATCATCGTTTAACATCCGATGGGGACTGAGGATAGAACCTTGGTGGACCCCTACCTCTACCCGGAATTCTTCACTGTGCTCATTGCCAACCCTCACCTTACTGACAGCATCTCTGTACATGGCTCGCACAGCTCTCACTAACCATTCTTCTATCCCTAGTTTCCTCATTGACCACCAGATGAGGAATCGGGGGACCCTATCAAAGGCTTTCTCCATGTTAACAAAAGCCAGGTACAGAGGTTTATCCTTGGCTATGTATTTCTCCTGAAGTTGTCTTACCAGAAATATAGCATCAGTGGTGCTTTTCCCAGGCACAAACCCAAACTGCATCTCATCTAAACTGACTCGCTCTCTAAGCAGTT
>NC_068996.1:24757151-24760584 GCF_001194135.2 Octopus bimaculoides | reverse complement strand
TGATACCTCTGTAATTATTTGTATCTAAAGCGTCACCTTTACCTTTGTAGCAGTTGACTATGGTGCTGCTACACCAGTCATTGGGTATGACTCCTTCGTGTATCACCTGGTTAACAATACGGGTGACTAGGCTATAGCCGACACTGCCAGATGTTTTGAGCATCTCTGCCGTGATTCCTGATGGGCTGGGGGCTTTCCCTGTCTTCATACTCTTAATTGCTTTATCTACCATGGTACTGTCAACTCGGATTGCTGGTCCCTCTGTTGGGTCGACATTCGGCAGACTTTCTTTCTCACATTCATTCTCTTTATTGAGCAATCTTTCATAGTGGCGTCTCCAAACCTCTTTCTTTGCAGCCTCGTTTAGTGCAAGCGTACCATCATCCATGCGAACACATTTCTCTCCCACAACATCACGATTCTCTTTCACACACTGTCTTGCAACACGAAATACTTTGGTCCTCACGGCACAGAACATTGGCAAACTTTTTCCTATCTGCTTCCCCTCTGACTAAATAAACCTGTCGCCTAGCTTCCCTTCTCGCAGTCTGATACAATTCCCTGCTACCACCTTTCATCCAGTCTTTCCAAACCTGTTTCTTTTGTCTAATAGCCCTGTCAACAACATTGTTCCATCACCACGTTATTTTCGGTCGAGAGGGGACTTTGCACCATCCACAGATCTGGTCAGTGGCCCTCAGCAGGTTGTCTCGTAGAAGCGTCCAGTTGTCTTCTACATTGTGTGAAGCTGCATCCCCCTCTATTTCGTCTATATATATATATATATATATATATATATGTGTATCTACTTTTCAGTTATGTATATCAGTAACTGATAAATACTAGTGAGAAAACCTACTGACCATACCTTTTAATGAAAATTCTACTGACATTTGTATCACTCAGGTTGCACAGACAATCCTTTGTCACTCTTACTTATGTAAAAACAATTAACTAATGGCTGGTCCATAGAGAGACATAATTAACGATACAAAATCTAATGTAAATATAAAGTTATCAATAAAAGGTACTAGTTCTTTAAATTCCTTCCAATTATTCATCATTTAATATCCATTGTCCATGTTGGCATGGGTTGGACAGTTTGACTAGGACTGGTAAGCTGAGGAGCTGCACCAGGCTCCAATTTGATTTGGCCTGGTTTCTACAGCTGGATGCCCTTCCTAATGCCAACCACTCCGAGAGTGTCATGGGTGCTTTTGCATGCTACTGGCATAGGCATCATTTGTGTGACACCAGTATCTGCCACAACTACAATTTCACTTTGCTTGTTGGGTCTTCTACTCAAGCATGGAATATTGCCAAAGGTCTTGGTCATTTGTCATTGCCTCCATGAGGCCCAACACTGAAAAAGTGCTTTTCGTGTGTCACTGACATGAGTGCTAGTTACGCGACACTGGCGTCAGCCACATTGCCTCTATGAGGCCCAATGCTCAAAAGGTGCTTTTCACGTGCCACTGGCACATGTGCACATTACGTGACACCAGCATTGGTCACAATTACGATTTCATTTGACTTGATGGGTCTTCTGAAGCACAGCATATTGCCAAAGGTCTCAGTCACTAGTCATTGCCTCGATGAGACTCAACATTCAAGATCATGCTTCACCATCTCGTCCCTTGTCTTCCTGGGTCTACCTCTTCCACAGGTTCCCTCCACAATTAGAGATTGGCACTTCTTTACATAGTTGTCTTCATTCATATACATCACGTGATCATACCAGTTCAGTTGTCTTTCTTGTACATCACATCTGGTGCCTTTTATGCCCAACTTTTCTCTCACTGCTTACACTCTGTTGTACATGCACACTGACATTGCTAGCTTCATTTCTTTCAAGCCTACGCATGTCCTCAGCAGTCACAGCCCATGTTTCTCTGCCATATAGCATAACAGTTTGCACACAGGCATCATAGTTTGCCTTTCACTCTGAAGGATAGGCCCTATGTTTCCAACAGAAGTAGCAGCTCTGTGAACTTTGCCCAGCCTATTCTTATTCTTGCAGCTACGCTCTCAGAGCATCCACCTCTACTGCTAATTTGGTCACCTAGATAATGGAAACTATCAACTACTTCTAGGAATCCCACCTGGCATTTGATGGCGTCTATTTTCTGTACATTTTTTGTATCCACACACAAAAACTATTTTCCCACAGTTAATCTTTCTCTGATATTGCTGCACCTTTTATGTGTCCATAGCTTGCACTAGTACATCTTATGGAACTTCTTTCTACCTGCACATTTCCTACAGATCAAGCAGGGCCATCTATCTGAAGGGATTTGTGATTTGACTGCGTTCCTACTTACAAAGACTTTAGTTTTTCCTAGGTTAATTCAGTTCAATTCTAGACCTTGCTTCCACACATGAAATTTCTTCTCTAGTTCTGGTAATGATTCAGCTATAATAACATGGTCATCGGCATAGAGCTCCCAGAAGCAGCCCATCTGAAATTCCTTTGTTATTGCCTGGAGGACTATGATGAACAAGAGGGGCTGAGGACTGATCCTTGGTGAATCTCTACTTGAACCCTGAATTCATCACTATATTTATTGCCAACACTCACTTTACTGACAACATCCCTGTGCATGGTTTGTACAGCTCTCATGAACCACTCGTTTATCCCCAGTTTCCACATTGACCACGAGATAAAGGATCAGGGAACCCAGTCAAAGACTTTCTCCATGTCAACAAAAGCCAAATACAGGTGTTTATCTTTGGCTAGGTACTTCTCCTGCAGCTGCCTTACCAGGAATATAGCATCGGTAGTGCTTCTTCCTGGCACAAAACGAAACCAAAGGTCTATATCATGCTAGTATTCCATTCTTATTGCAGTCTTTGTATTTTCTTTCTTTCCCTGTATATTTATTTTCCAAAGGAGAGAGGGGAAAATACAGTTTATGAGGCTAAATCATATTTTCTGAATCAAAAGTTAAGAGACATATTTTCTAACGCATTTCTTGATTACTTTTCATGTGAAGTATTGCATGTATCTTGATAAATTCTGAATACAGAAACATATTAATAATATTTGTTTTGATTCAACACTGTTCTTCAAATTTCTTTGCATTTCTTCCCATTTACACATTAGGAACAATACATGGGATTCTTTAAAAAACCATGTTCTTATTTAATAAGTCTTTATTTTGTCAATTTCAAAAGAAAGAAAAAAATATTCACATTCCTTGTTGCTCTAATTCAGAACCCCATATGTATTTTAGCTTACAATACATATTTGCTGTGCTTTAAGAAGACATGTCAAGCTACATGAAATTGTTGTTGTGGCCAGTGCCTGTGACACATGAAAGGCACCCGTGCCGGTGACACATGAAAGGCACCCGTGCCGGTGACACATGAAAGGCACCCGTGCCGGTGACACATGAAAGGCACCCGTGCCGGTGACACATGAAAGGCACCCGTG
>NC_068996.1:24747462-24756945 GCF_001194135.2 Octopus bimaculoides | reverse complement strand
CACGTGAAAGGCACTTGTGTCGGTGACACGTGAAAGGCACTTGTGTCGGTGACACGTAAAAGACATCCAGTACATTTTGTAAGATGGTTGGCATTTGGAAGGGTATCAAGCTCTAGAAACCAAACCAAAACAGACAGCTGGAGCCTGGTGCAAATCTCCAGCTTACCAGCTCCTGTCAAACCATCTAACCAATGCAAGCATGGAAACAGACTTTAAATGATGGTGATTACTTAGTAGCATATATTCAATATATCAAACACAACTCTCATCACTCTAGTCTCAATAGATCTTCGACAACATTCATTCAGTAGTTACATCTCACAACCATAAAACATCATATTTCAATTATTGTGGAAACTAACTCACTTCTTATTGATATTTTGTGTTTTCATAAAGCAGGATAATCCTATCAAAAGGTTCCTAGCTGAAATTTCAAGCAATATGATCCATAATAATGACGACTGTGGGAAATGTAGTGTTATAGATTCTTATTTCTCTATTGCCCACAAGGGGCTAAACATAGAGGGGACAGACAAAAGGATTAAGTCGATTACATCGACCCCAGTGTGTAACTGGTACTTAATTTATCGACCCCGAAAGGATGGAAGGCAAAGTCGACTTCGGCGGAATTTGAACTCAAAACGTAAAGACAGACAAAATACCGCTAAGCATTTCGCCTGGTGTGCTAACGTTTCTGCCGGCTCGCCACCTATAGTGTTATAGATTCATACAACCAACACTGGGATTATGAAGTAGCTGACGAGGTCACAGGGAGCAGGAGGACATGAGCAAAACAAGTGCATAGTTGGGGATTTGTAAATGATATGTAAATGGAGTATCTGTAGACTAAATAAATTGAGTTATTAATAAGATGTAGGTTCAGTTCACATTAGATATTCCTATTGCCTTGTTACTCACACTACATATACATGTTTGCTATACAAAGAACTTGAAGTTAATATTGGATATTGATACAAATTTCTATTTGTCATTTTTAAGATCTCTTTCTCCAGGCTGACAAAAGTCAAAAATGTCTGCAGTCTAACATATGCCACTTGTGTTAATGTTTTGTTGTTTCTTGTGAAAGACTGAACATCTTTCCCACTTGCTGCCTTTACTGCTTGTATGTTCCAATGTCAGCACAACACTTCTTCACCCTGCACTCATCTATTCACATCCTGTCTATGTCTATACTTAGTGTACTTATTTCTCTTATCTACATCAGCTGATATACTTAAAGTCTCACCACTCTTTTAACTTATTTATTCTCCACCTTACAGCTAACTTAATAGTGTATGTGTGTGTGCTGGCATGGTTAAGAATCTTGCTTCTCAGTTACTTGGTTCCAAGTTCAGTCCCACTGAAAGAAGCCTATTATATGTGTATGTGTGTGTCTGAGTTGATCTCTCCTTGTCTTGATATCATGTGATTGTTGTAAATAAATGTCACCATCATGCAAGTGTGGTGTCCTTTGTTTCCAATCTTCTGTGAAAGCATGTCTGGCCATGAGGATTGTTACTTTACTCGGAAACAGGTGAAGATTGGCAACAGGAAGGGTATACAGTTGTTAAATATGTCTCAACAAATTTCATCTGAGCATGGAAAATTGACATTAAAATAAAGGTGATGATACATCATCTTCATCATCATCATTTAATGTCTCTTTTTCCCTGCAGGTATGGCTTTGACAGTTCAACAGGAACCAACAGGTCCAGAGGACATATTTTCTTGCTGAAGAGGTG
The DNA here is from genome assembly GCF_001194135.2 of Octopus bimaculoides. Taxonomy (NCBI): domain Eukaryota; kingdom Metazoa; phylum Mollusca; class Cephalopoda; order Octopoda; family Octopodidae; genus Octopus; species Octopus bimaculoides. The sequence goes on along the minus strand of NC_068996.1, from coordinate 24,755,203 downwards.
AATACATGTATCTCCCAGCTAGAGAGAGAGAGATGTACCTTAAGGGTATTGCCTCAAGTTGACAAGGTGAATGAGAGAGAATAGGAACATTAGAAGAGAAAGGGCAAGTGGGTAGATAAATTCTTGAGAGTGTAACAGATGATTAGAGATGAAGAGGTTGGAGTAAATGGAGCGAATATCTGTTTATAGTGGAGTGAAGAAAATAGAGGTGGGTTAGACAGGAAGTGATAAGTGTAGAAGGATAAATGGCATCATTTACAGCACCTAATTGAGTAGTACTATAGATGAATTGTTGGGGAAGGCTTGACAGGAGATGGATGAGTCTTTTCCAAGTACAGCAATATCTATTCATTCCAATCCTTTATCATCTCTTCTATGAGGATCAACATTTTGTGATTGGTTTTCACTACATCCCACGTCTTCCTGGGTCTCCCTTTTTCACAGGTTCCATCCACATTTAGCAATCAGCACTTCTTTATGTGGTTGTCCTCATCCATATCCATTACATGACCCTACCAGTGAAGTCTTGTTTGATGAACTCCACATCTAATACCCAGTTTTTCTTTCAACACCTTTGTACTTTGTTACACATCCAGCAGAGCACACTTGATTCTTTCCTTTCATGTCCTTGTACCTCCTCTGCATTCACGGCTCAAGTTTTACAACTATTTAGAGCTTTTGCTCATAGACAACTACTATCTCCAAGGGTCCTCATGAGTCATCATCATCATCGTTGTTTAACGTCCGCTTTCCATGCTAGCATGGGTTGAACAATTTGACTGAGGACTGGTGAACCAGATGGCTACACCAGGCTCCAATCTGATCTGGCAGAGTTTCTACACCTGGATGCCTTTCCTAACGCCAACCACTCCAAGAGTGTAGCGGGTGCTTTTACGTGCCACCGGCACGAGGGCCAGTCAGGCGGTACTGGCAATGGCCACGCTCCCAAAAATTTATTTACCATCTGCTCTTAGTGTTTATTGTACTTATGCACCTACCACAAACAGTCTACAATATCTATTAACCTTCTCGTGATTCTACTACACCTCTTGTGTGTCCATAGTTTGCACAGAGTATGCCTTATGGAATTTCTACCAACACATCTACATGCCAAACAGAGCCATTTACCTGACAAGATGAGTGTCTAGTGTGTTTTCCTGATTATTAGAACTTCAGTGTTTGCTAAGTTAACTTTAGGACCCTTTGATTCCAAGTTTTGCTTCCACATCTGGAAGTTCATTTCTAATTCTGCTATAAGAACAAGATAATCAGTATCCCATGGAATTCTTCTATTATGGCTTGGAAGAATATAATAAATTAGTGAGAGCTGATATCTGAACCCTTGCAAACTCCTACCTGCTCACTAAATTCTTTACTGTACTCATCACTGTCTCCTTAATGACAGCACCTCTGTACATGCTTGAACAGCTCTCAGTAGCTATTCATCTACTAGCTTCTATGGTGTCCACCCCACACACTCGCACTTCATTTCTCTCTGCCTCACAGATCTCTCATATTCAATACATGTCTCACTTGAGATCCTCCATTATATAAATTAGCAGTGTGTGTTTGCATGTATGTGCATACATGTCTTTTTTATGTATACATATATGTGTGTATGTATGTGTACACAGATATATGATCAATCATATGAACATCATTTTTCTCCAATTAGAATAGATCCTCTACATTCCATACCCTGTCTCATTTACATCTTATGTTTTATACATCTGCTGACTTTGAGTTGTCTTGCACTTAACATTGTGTGTAATACTCTCACATCTCACACCTCCTATCTTCCACATTCAGTGTCTATTTCTCTTCCAGTATCCTTTTTACAGAAGACTCTGTTTATTGCTTGAAGAAGCTCCCTAAATTTCTTTCAATCCTTCCTTACAATTATACTTTCTCAACGTTCACCTTCAGTGCTAAAATAAATCACCTGTGTAACAAAACTAGCAATAAAATCTAACCAGCCAGTTTGAATTTTCTAGTGTTGGTTTTCTTATTTCTTTATTGCCCACAAGGGGCTAAACAGAGAGGACAAACAAGGACAGGCAAAGGGATTAAATTGATTACATCGACCCCAGTGCGTAACTGGTACTTAATTTATCGACCCCGAAAGGATGAAAGGCAAAGTCGACCTCGGCGGAATTTGAACTCAGAACGTAACAGCAGACGAAATACCGATAAGCATTTCGCCCGGCGTGATAACGTTTCTGCCAGCTCTCCGCCTTGTGTTGGTTTTCTGTCAATCTTGCAGATTATCTCACTCCACTTTTCAAGAACTTTAATGAATAGAAATACTCTGAAAATAGAACTTTGGTGTTCACTAAATCCTGAACTTACAGTTAACCCTAACTTTCTTTACATCACTCTTTAGGACTTCTACTAATGGAGTTCTCAGATTACATAGTGTGACACTTGTAACATACATACCTTCTCTGAGATGATGTCTCACTCGAAATATATAATGTGTGGGTCTCCTTCCTGCGACAAACCCAGATTCTATCAAGTAATTTTAAGATTTAGTTTCTCAGTGTGAATACCTCCCTAACTGCCCCACTTTTCTACATCACTTTTGCTTTTAATAAACTTGTTGTTGGCTATAACACCTTTCCATAGTATTTAATTAATTAGCAAGTCATTAACATGGCTGATATAATCTGATATCTTCAACACTTAAGCAATTACTGCTGATTGGCTTGCAGTCTTTATATTTTCTCAGTTAACTCACTAATCATATTGAAACTAATTTCAACATCTGGTGTCTTGGTTCTGACAAGAATAGTTCTTCACCTCATTGACATTCCTCATCCAAGGAATTTTTAACTCTTTTGCTAAAGTATTTCTCACTTCCTTTGTTTCAATTATTTTGAACATTCTAAAGAATTTAGTAAACTACTTCTGTATTAAGATGAAATTTTGATAGGCTGAAAGTTAGGTGACTTTGAAATAAGTTTATATCATAAAATAACGGGTGGTCTCAGGTAGGTATTATTGAAAAGGTTAAAATTTCGAGCTATTTTCATAATTTTTCTGTTTCACATACTTTTTGCATTTTACCAAACTACATTTGCTCTATAGGATAAACTTTATGGAAGGAGCATTTTTATATTACTATTAGCTCAAAGCAGCTATAAGCTTTAGTTTAAATCAACAAATAATATCAACTCCTTACTTCGCTAACTTAACAAGGCAACATCTATTTGATTGTCCAAATTGTTAGAAATAGCAGCTAAATCTTCCTCAACTCTCACCGTGACATGTGCAAGAAATAAAAGGGTACATTGGTTCCTCCTAATCTATTATAATTCTGTTCACATCCAGGCTGAAAGGTATTTGAATTCAGAACTTGAAGGGTTATCACTTAATACCATAGCTCTGCCAATCCACTACTTTGAGGTACCCTATTCTTGAAAAAGTAAAAGAAAATAGGGTTGTTAAATTTGAGCACCTTTGATCGTCAGTCTGATTTAGGGCTAAATAGCAACATTTTACCTCATAAGGATGTTTTGCACTCTGTCACCATTTTTTAACATCTACTTTCCAAGCTTGCATGGGTCAGACAATTAGCTGAGGCAGATTTTCTATGATCAGATGCTCTTACCAAGTGAGATAATATTTCCCAAGGCTAGACATATTTTTCACAGAAGACAGGAAATGAACACCATTCTGTATCAAAAATTTTGTCCTGATGGATTTATTTCATTGTCAGTCTTTCCAAATGATCCACAACCTTATTTTCACTTAGTAATTTCATTGCCGGAATAGTTTAGAATTCTTAACTACTTCATTTTATGCCATATTATTGTGTTAATTCTTCCTTTCTCCTTAGAAAAGAAACAAAAAAGATGCATGGCCATCACAATTGGGCAGGCAAATAATTTTACAATATAATAGCAAGAAATTTATGCCATTAACCATGAATGTGTAAGTAATCTTGATCCTGAAGTAAAGGAAAATTAGAAAAACTGATAAAACTAATGCTAACACCCCTGCTAATCCTTCAAGAATACATGTTGAAGATGCACTTAAAATATCTATTCATTGCTGAAATTAATTTATTTCCATTTCATTATAACTGGCTATCACATGTATTTTAAGCTTAGTGACCATAACATATGTTAAATTTAATATAGCACTATATTAAAGAGTAAATTACATGGAATTGGTATGCATTATATGTTTTTACATAAAAGTATAAAGTAGTATTGTTGTCATTCATTTGTTTGTCTCAAATTTCATTTTCTATTTGAAGTTAAAATGTTTGATACTTTGTGTCATAGCTGACTTTATTTTTAAAGAGTTACACAGGTGTGGTTGTGTGATAGATGCAGATGTGACTGTGTGGTAAGAAGCTTACTTCCTAACGACATGGTTCTGGGTTCAGGCCCACTGTGTGGCACTGTGGGCAAGTCTCTTCTACTATAGCCTCAGGCTGACCAAAACCTTGTGAGTGGATGGAAACTGAAAGAAGCCTGCCATATATATGTGTGTTTATGTCCCCTGTAACTTAGTTACAGTAAAAGAGATCAGTATGAGGCTTAAAAAAATAAGTCCTGGGGTCAATTTGCTCAACTAAAACCCATCAGGTGGTGCTCCAGCATGGCCACATTAAAATGGCTGAAACAAGTAGAAGATAGAATATTCTTCAAACACCATGGCAGTTAACTAAATCATCCAATTCCTTTAATCTCAGTAATTTATCAGTCTATAGGTGAAAAACAATTTATTTTCTTATTATACCATAAAACTGTCCGCCATTTCAGAAAAGAATATCATCATTGATTAAATATTTTGTTTTATGATGTTGACTGCTATCAAACTGGTTTGCTATACAACATCGCTCCGAGCATCCAGATTATTTCCTCTTTTCTATTTGACCATACTGTTCCCAACTCGTATATCTGTTTGTTCCCAGCTCCTTTACAACACATACCTTTTCACCAAGTAGGTATCACTTTGTCACATTAGATGTAAGTAATTCTGTAATAATCTTTAACCATATGTATCTACCATCCATTTAAACACATAGTTACTTAGGGCTACCTGATATGAGTTGACCTGTGGCTAAATAATTTACTTTGTTATACTAACATACACATGTATTCATGCATACATTCCTCAAATTAGTTGTGTAATGCAAATGCTTTGTTTAATAATATATTTTACTCTCCATGTTAATACACTATAATATTTGTATATTTTCTTTATCTCTCTCTCAGGCAGTATTAAGCAATGGCTCCATATATATACATGTGTACTTCACAAAATCTGGTTACCCTCCAAACACTAAAGATGAGTATGCACAAAGTATGCGTGCCTATTCTTCAAGAAGTAAGTCTACAATTTCAAATTTTTGAATTTTTTTTTTTTTTTCTAATTCCAATTTTAACACAGTAATTCTTTGATGTTAATTAAAGTCTTAAATGTTTCTGTTCTTCATTATCATTTTTAACATTTGCCCCAGTAGGCCTACTCTGTTTTGGTCATATCTGAAACCACAGTAGCTAGTACTGTTATTTCTACTAATAACTGTCCCACTGTGCAGTACTTTGAGCAAGTGTCTTCTACTATAGCTCCAAGCCAATCAAAGCTTTGTGAGTTTGTATGGTAGGTGGAAACAGTTTGGAAGCCCATCGTGTGTGTGTTTGTGTGTACCCTTGTCTAGATATTATGCCATGGTTGTAAATGAACATTATTGTCATACGAGTGATGTTCATTTCCAGTCTTCTCTGAAAAATATGTCTGACTGGAAAAATATTTCCTTGTTGGAAACGGGTGAGGGTTGATGACAGGATGGATATCTGGCCTCAGAAAAGCTACTTCAATAAATTTCATCTGACCCATGCAATCCTGGTAAAGTGGACATTACAATGATGATTATTGTGTTAGTGTTTGGGCTAAATTTGTCGGTTTGTATAAAAGGAAACGCAGTATTCCACCCAAAAGTATTTTTTTTAAATCAAAACATATCAACTAGATAATGGCTAGGAGATAACAGTTACTCAAAGTAACCATCCTCAGCCTCCAAGACAGCTCCAGAACCTGGCACATGCATTCCTCACTGTGTCCCTGAGAAGATCTTTCAAACACCTCCTTCGGCTTGACCTTAGTGTTCCAGGCAGAGTAGTTGGTCTTTCTTAACCACACCCCACACATAGTAATCTATGGGATTACAATCGGAGGAATTAAGAGGCCAGAAATTGGGGTGGTGAAGTTATAGAAATTCTCTGATAACCACTTCTGACTCTTTCTGGAGATATGGCACGAAGCTGAATCCTGCTGCCATACATATGGCCTTCCAGCAGCTTCACATGGCCATCTGAATTGAGCCTTAGTCCCTGTTCATCAGTTGTTTAATGAATACCAGTGTGCAGACAGTCAGAACACCTGCTGTGTCCCTTCCTGCTAGCCACAACTTCATAGCCTTCATTACAGCTGTCCATGTCACATCTTGCAGCTTTTACAGTGTTTAAAGAGCATTGAGCACTAGCCATGATGTCAGTGTTTTTCTACCCAGTGCAAATCATCACAATACAGGTCACTCTTTTCCAATATTCAGATGGCTTCCATTCCTCCATGTCAGCTAAGTTTTTCTCAACTACAACTTTAATTTTTATGCTCACTCATGCTGTTGACTGTTCACCAATACATCAAGTTGTTCCTGGAAAAAGGGGGACATAAAGTGTCAAATTTTGTCTGAACACCCTGTAATTATAGTAATTTAAAAAAAAGTTACCAGAGGAACACTTTGTATCCACATGCTACTTTGGACAGCCATGCTTTCTGAGTAAAAATGGTAGATGGAAACTGTGTGGAAGCTAATGCTTGTATGAATTTATATTTCCATGACTTCACATGACAGTATTTGGGTGAATATGATGTTATGCTTATGTCTCCTCTAACAATATATCCTGTAGTTTGACAGTTTTATAATTTGGACGGAAAACACCTGACATGAATAACAAGTAAGAGTTGATAACAGGAAGGACATGTGACCATCAGAGATTAACTCAATTAGTCTCGCTCATGCTGTGCCCACATGGAAAAATAAGGATATATAAACAGTATTGATAGTGAATGGGTTGAGTTTTAAAAAGTCTGCTTATAAGTGTTTCTTCTTTTATCTTTTACTTATTTCAATCATTAGACTGTGGCTGTGCTGGGCACTGCCTTGGAGGGTTTAGTCCAGGGATTCTCAACCGTATTTTGGCTATGGACCCCTTTGATTCCTGTTTTACTTGGGTGGACCCCCATAGCCATTCGATGCTTAAAAAATCCTATTGTATTTTTATGGCTAAATATTATTAGGAATTGTATAAAAGTAATTGTTAAAATATTTTGTGTATTGTGAACATCTAACCAATTTATTGCACATAAACTTTACTGGTCGAAAGTACAATTTTTTTCATGGCCCTTGAAAATTTACTATGGACCCCCAATTAACTGCATTACACCTATGGATTCCCAAAAATTTCATATGGACCCCAGTTGAGAACCCCTGGTTTAGTCAAACAAATTGACCCAAGTGCATTTTTTTTCCTAAGCTTGATACTTATTCTATAGGCGTCTTTTTGCTGAACTGCTAAGTTATAAAGACAGAAACAAACCAACTCCAATTGTCAAGTGGTGGTGGGGTCTAAACACAAAGATACACACATAATTATACTATACATACACACAAACACACACACACACACACACACACATATATATATATATATATATATATATA
>NC_068996.1:24733074-24746789 GCF_001194135.2 Octopus bimaculoides | reverse complement strand
ATTGCCTCCATGAGGCCCAACACTGAAAAGGTGCTTTTCATGTGTCACTGACATGAGTGCTAGTTACGCGACACTGGCGTCAGCCACATTGCCTCTATGACCTCACTCGAATGTCTTTTCATGTGCCTCCGGCACAAGTGCCAGTAAGGCGTTATCGCTGGTAATGATCACTCTCAAATGGTGTTTTTGTACATGCTACTGGCACGGAAGCCAGTCAGCTGCTCTGGCAGCGATCACGTTCAGATGGTGCTCTTAGCACTCCATTGGCACAGGTGCCAGTCATCGAATTTGATTTGATTTCAATTTCACTTGCCTCAACAGGTCTTCGCATGTGTATGTATATATATATTTATATATTTATTTATTTATTTATATATATATATATATATATATATATATATATATATATATATATATATATATATATATATATATATATATATCTCTACTACATATGTGGAAAATCAGTGCATGTTTGTTTGTGGCATTGTTAGCTAACTCCTCCTACATCGTTTTATTGATTTTGATGAAACTTGACACGTGAGTAGAACTCATGTCTGGAAACCTCGTGACATACTTAGATTGTTGAAAAAATCGATAATACAGCCCCTGGAAGGGACATTTATATCTGTCTACCTCATATAACTTTTTTTAACAAGCATGGGAAATAACCCATAGCATCTGCGCAATATTTTTAAACATTCAAGGGAAATAACCCATTTCATTGATATATATATATATATATATATAATGTAAACACAATGTGCTTCTTTCTCTCTACCAAATTCACTCACAAGGCTCCTTTGGTGTGTGTGTGTATCATTTCTTAGCTTAAGATGGCGGCCGTTTTAAATGCTAATGGGTTAAGTATGTTTGGTACTACAGCCTTTGTTTGTTTTATGATTGAACCCAGTGCATAAATTAGGTTCTGTCTTTGCTTTATCATCACTGATGATAACAAAACAGATCTAGTCTCCCTCAGTGTGTCAGCATATCTCAAGAGATAATTTAATGTTTTCTACAAACGAATGGGTGACTTTACTGATTTTCTCTATTAGACATTTAGCTAGCTTCTCTTTTGTTTCTACGAAAATACCTAATATACTTAGTAAGGTCCTGATAAAATATGATTTATTAAGTTTTCATTTTGGTTCATTACATGAGAGTTTTCAGTTTTTGAGTCTTGTGTTTTGATGGTTAGTTGGAAAGATTTTGGGGTTGGAGTGAAAGGGTAAAAATAGGATTAATGAGTTCATTGTTGGATACATAGCTCTTCATGCCTGAAGAGTTTTGTTTGTACTACTAATTTGTTAATGCTCACTGGCTCTTGTGTGGGTGGCACATAAAATACACCATTTTGAGCGTGGCCGTTGCCAGTACCGCCTGACTGGCCTTCGTGCGGGTGACACGTAAAAGCACCCACTACACTCTCTGAGTGGTTGGCGGTAGGAAGGGCATCCAGCCGTAGAAACTCTGCCAAATCAGATTGGAGCCTGGTGTAGCCATCTGGTTTCACCAGTCCTCAGTCAAATCGTCCAACCCATGCTAGCATGGAAAGCGGACGTTTAATGATGATGATGATGCTACTAAATTATCTTGACACTAACTGGGTACTTTTTCATTAAGCAATATGAAGTAAAAGCCCTTGCTCAAAGATACAATGTACCTCGCAGGCCACCAATCAAACCAATGACCATATGATTGAGAATTCAATGATCTAGACACTGGGCCATATGCCTTCCCTGTATGTAAAGATGAACCCCTTGATTATTACATTTCTGTGAAAATATACTTCCTTTGTTTGTGTTAGTTTTGAAAATAATGAAGAACTGAGGAAAATAATTTTGTCATTATTAAGCTGGTGTTTGGAACATATGAGGCTTTAATTTAGATCACTTTAAAATCAGGAGTTATTATCATACCAACAAGCTGGTTGATATTAAAAGGGTTAATACTATACTATAATTATGTGTCTTACATTAATTCTTTTGAGTTCTATTTATTTTGGATATTGTTTAATCAAGTTAACTTAATTTGTGGAGCAAAATAGTTACCTCCTTTCTGTTATCATTATACTAATAATTTTGAAATTTATATTATATATGCTTTAATGTGTCATGTCTAAGGCTAATTCTTAACCATAATAATATTGATAGCTTACTATATGTAGGTGTTTGTGTTTACAAGAGAGACACAGACAGACAAGGAAATCTATTTTGTCTTAGACATGACAATTATTATAATATTGTTGTTGTTGTCTGTGATTTTATGATAATGGCATATAAAAAGTGTAGTGTATGTAAGATTTGAAATATAATAATAATTGTTATATTTGTTGATATATTTAAATGCAGAGTAACATATTTTATCTGTATTTTAACACTTCTGTTACTATGATTTGAACAGTGTTGTGTGTGTGTCTTCATCATCATGTGTGTATGTGTATATGTATGTAACTAAGGAAAATATTGACACCTTGTTTGATTTTGATGTAGGGTTTCTGACTTGTCAAGACATCAAAGTATTGTTGGTTTATACAAACAATTGTCTTTATGGTGATTTCATTGTTTGTATGGTTTTCATACTTTCGTACTGTCTTGAAATTTTTTTTTTTGTGTGTGTCATCGTATTTGTGTTTGTTTAACATCCACTTATCCATGCTGCTTATATGGGTCAGAGGGAATTCAGAGGCAGATTTTCTACAGCCAGATACTTTTCCCATTACCAACCTTCACCTGTTTCCTAGCAGGGTTAATGTTTTTGAGGAAGACTGGAAACAGACAGCATCACTTGTATGACAATTATGCAGGTTTACAACCATTACATGATGTCTAGACAAGGGTACACATACACACGACAGGTTTCTTTCAGTTTCCATCTACCAAATCCATTCAGAAGGCTTTGGTCAACCTGGAGCTAAAGTGCCATGCAGTAAGCAAGCTTCTTAACCACATAATCACACTCTTATAATAATCGATGTGTTAGTAAATTTATTACATCTAATGTATATACATCTCCTTTTAGATGGTTAACGTGTTCTTCTTTGAAAGGGAGACATGAGACAAACTTAATCTAAATGCCAGCAGTATACTGATTTTTTTTTTTTTTTTTTTTTTTTCCAGAATTAAATAAATACAAGAAAAGAAAATTCCACGAGACTGTGAATCTATTGACTGGAGAAACAGAAGCACATCCTAACCTTAGAAAGGTAAAAAAAACTAATTATTGTTTTGTTTTCTGAAGTTCCTGGTCATTAGACACAAGTTTATTCACTGCTTGTTTTGTGTTCTTGAGAATGACGCATGACTTAAGGGAATAGGAAAATATGCATTGCAGTATCTGTTCTGGTTCTTTGCATTCTGAATTCAAATCTCACCAAGGACTTTTATTGTTCTGGGGTCTGTAAAATTAAGTATCAGTCCAAGGTGGGGAGTTGATGGGATTATCAGAGCTTCAAATGAAGTGAATTGTAGTATTTGTTTTGGTTCTTTGCATTTTAAGTTCTTGGTTGTTAGACTTAATCCTTTGCTTGGTTTAACACCACCACCTAGAACTTTAGGTGCCTTCATTGAAATTTGCTTTGTTGCAAGCATTTAGCTCAAGTCTCTAGTTTGAGGATATCTTCCACCAACCTCAGAAATTCTAAAGCTGTAATGGATCATGGTTACTGTCCTTCTCTCCTTAATGAAACTGTCTTTGAATTTCATTTGGGTTTGGTGCTAATTGTCCTTCCTATTCCATTCACTGAAAAAATGGAGTGAGAGCTTTTAATGTCATACCAACACAAGAAATATTTTATTATTTGAAAACTCTATGCATTGGCAATTCATGCAAAAATCTGTAGGTCTTAACAGTACAGTCATTCTCAATAAGTTGATTAAATGCTAATATTATATATGGATTTTGGAAGTGGCTATGTGGTAAGTAGCTTGCTTACCAACCACATGGTTCCGGGTTCAGTCCCACTGCGTGACACCTTGGGCGGGTGTCTTCTACTATAGCCTCGGGCCGACCAAAGCCTTGTGAGTGGATTTGGTAAACAGAAACTGAAAGAAACCCACCGTATATATGTGTATATATATATATATATATGTGTGTGTGTCTGTGTTTGTCCCCCCACTTAGCGGTTTGGCAAAAGAGACCGATAGAATAAGTACTAGGCTTAGAAAGAATAAGTCCTGGGGTCGATTTGCTCGACTAAAGGTGGTGCTCCAGCATGGCCACAGTCAAATGACTGAAACAAGTAAAAGAGTAAAAAAAATAAAAAAAGACTATAGGTTAAAACATCCTGATACAGATGGTTTAGCATATATTTGGAGCCTTTCAAAATAGAAATCTTGAATATAAGGCACTCCTCTCTTTAGAGGACCATTTTAGAAAATCCTATACAGTAACTATGATTGGATAACAGAATAACTGACACCTTATAACTATCATTTTTATCAAAATAGTTAACCAGGCATGGCTTTGTATTTAAGAAACTTCTTTTGCAACTACATGGTATTAGGTTCAGTCCCACTTCATGACACCTAGGACAAGTGTCTTCTACCAAAACCCCAAACCAATCAATGCCTTCTGAGTAAATTTGATTGACAGAAACTATGCAGAAGTGCATTGTATATATATATATATATGCATGTATCTTTGAGTTTGTCCCCTGTCACTGCTTGACAACCCAACCAGTATTAGCTTGCTTATGTTCCTATAACTTAGTGCAGTGGTTCCCAACCTTTTTTTTTATGCCCTGCACTCCTAAAAACTTCTAATGTTTTTGCACCCCTTAAAGTAATAATTTATATAAGAATGAAGGTGTCCAGAGCAATTGCCTTCTTTGACTCTATAAATCCAGCCCTGCCCAAATCATTTGGAAATGCAATCTCGCACCCCTGGTTGGGAAATCCTGACTTATTGGTTTGACAAAAGAGACTGGTTGACTTCCACAAATGTCCAGTGTTGTCCTTAGAAGTGGTCGATGGCTTCTGTTACCTAGGCAACCAAGTTAGTAGTGGAAGAGAATATTTTGAATATGTTGTTGCTAGAATAAGAATGGGCTGGGCAAAGTTTATTACCTTTCCTGGTAACAAAGGGCCTTTCGCTCAGTGAAAGGCAGATTGTGTGTGTACAGACAGCTTCCCTACATGGCAGTGAAACATAGGCCATTAATGTTGCACAAGTGAAATTATGCAGGTGGTAATGGTATCTTCATGTGGCTAATGTGGGGTTTTTATTTGTCACATCTTGTATAATGATGAGCTTATTGTATACAATCAAATTTAGTGTCATGGGGCTTCTGGCTTCATGAATAAGCAAAACAAAATAAATTAATTAAAACACACACAAAATACTTCTCAATTTTTTCTTCATCATAGTTTGTTGATTCTACTGGATCTCCTCATCTACTTCACCTTTCATCTATCAAATGAATGATGCTAATTTGTGGAGTGCCAGAGGCATTAATTAACCGTCTGTGTGGAATGCACAGCAAGATATGCTCTTCTAATGATGATAGTGGAGGTGGGGATGTTGGTGATGATGATATAGAACATTATGAATGCATGCTGTAGGTAAAAGTAACTTTGAGCTGATGGTTGAATGTGTATATTAGTCAAGACTTTGATAATGGTTGTTGTTGTTGTAGGAGGAGGAGGAGGAGGATTGAGATCAAATTTAAGTATTAGGGTTCACAAATGACATGTTTTGTTGAAATTAATTTGTGGACTTGCAAACCTTTATCAGTGTGAGAAAAACAAGTTATAGAATAAACTTGATTGTCATGTATACAGTGAAACTTGATATTTTTTCTTAGTCATCCTCTCTCTCTCTCTCTATTTGCAAATATTCCTTCATGAGATAGCCAAAACTATTTCATATCTCTAATCTCTCTCTCTCTCTCTCTCTCTCTCTCTCTCTCTCTCTCTCTCTCTCTCTCTCTCTCTCTCTCTCTCTCTCTCTCTCTCTCTCTCTCTCTCAATAGAGTTGGTGGATAGAGAATGATAAGTAACTATTGTGTGTGGTGGGTTGTATCTTATTGTCTTGGTTATTGCATGACAGTTATAAAATGGACATTACCATCAAACAAATGGTGTTGCCCATTTCCATTTTCTGGCTTTGGAGAAAATTTGAATTGCATGAAAACAGTTTGTGACAGGAAGGGCATTCAGACATAGATCTGGTTCAGCAAATTCTATCTGACCTATTCAAACATGGAAAAGTGAACGTAAAAGCAATGATGATTTTATATGTATATAAAAGGTGCAGGCATAATTGTGTGGTACAAAGATTACTTCCCAACTACATGGTTCCATGTTCAGTTTCACTGCGTAGCACCTTGGGCAAGCTTTGTGAATGGATTTGGTAGACAGAAACTACAAGAAGCCTGTCTTTTGTGTATGTGCATATATATATATATATATATATATATATATATTTGTGTGTTTGTGTCTGTTTGACCCCCTCCCCACTATCGCTTGACAGTCAACATTGGTGTGTTTACATCCCTGTAACTTAACAGTTCTGCATAAGAGACTGATAGAATAAATGCTAGGCTTACAAAGAATAAGTCCTGGGGACTTGACCCTTCATGGTAGTTCTCCAGCATGGCCACAGTCAAATGACTGAAACAAGTAAAAGAATAAAAGAATGTGTGTGTGTGTAAAATAACTTTTGCTTTCTATTTCTATAATTGCTCTGTCAAAATCTGTTTGATCACTCTTTTAAACTCCATTGCTAGTGCAAAAAAAATTGGTCCAAATGTGGGTTGTGAGGGGGAAAGGGAGTTGAAAAAAAAAATTTTTTTTTAAATTTTCTTTCATAGAATGATGTTTCTCCTCTTCCATACCCCAATCATTTTGAAGGCTGTGATAAAAAACGGAAAATTGGAAAACTCCCTGTCAAAACAGAAAATCCAACTTATGTGGGTGTCCTGATCTGAAACACTGCCTATATATATAATGTACACACACACACAGATATAGGTATAAATAAAGAATATAAATGTGGTTTTCAGTTTCCATTTACAAAATCTTAGAACACTTTGATTGACCTCAGAGCTATTGTAGAAAACACTTTCTCCAAGATGCCATATGTGGCCTTGCCGGTTTCCATCTAAAAAATCCATTAACAAGCTTTGCATTGGCCCAGGGTTATTGTAAGAGACATTTGCTTGTGGTATCACACAATGTGCTCAACCCAAATCCACATGGGTGATGGGTGGTGAAATTCATGGCTTCACAGCCTTGTCCTGGGTTCTATATGCAAAGTTGATCCTAAAGTGCATGTTTGAATGCACTTAAACATTTTATTTGTGACTACGCACTGCTGATATTGGGATACATTTAATATACTTGTGCATCTTTTATGCTGCAACATTAGCATCAAAATTTTGAAGCTTTCCATATTATGAGACAGTATTTGGGAGCAAGCAAGATATCATTAATAAGAAATGTTTTTGGAACAATGAGAGCATGTTCACCATAAGTATGAAAGACAAGAAAATGGTATGGAAGCACACTCATGAGATGCTGTTGAATATAAAGAACACATTGGCTAAAGAGGGACTACTGCATGCTCACCTCAAAGTGATCAACAATTCAAGGTGTCACCAGCAGAATAGGTAAAGCAGTCAAAGGCATAAAGAAAGCTGCAGGTCTATTAATGATAGTTGCAAAAATGCTCAAAATGTCTCTTGAGATAGGCTACATGATTACAGTGTGGATAATTGATCGAGTTATGCAAGGAGGTGACTGGTGTAGTGGTGCCATCATAAACTGCCTCAAAAGCAAAGGAGATGCCTTACAAAGAGAAAACTTGAGAGGAGATTATCAAAGGTAATGGAGAGAGGGTCATAGCACAATTGGTTCATGACACTAAACCTAGTTGAGATGCCATATCTCTTGAAGAGGTACCAATCTTTGTAATAAGACAATATGAAGGAAAAATACTTAGCTAAGAGTAAACAACTGTTCCTGGCATTCATTGGCTTGGAGAAGTTATTTATTCACATCATTGTGAATTTATCATACATTATCTTGTAGCTTTGAGATTTCATTGATATGATAGTATATTTTCAGAATGACATTGTTGGGTACGTATGAGATCCCTGATAAGCTGATGATCTAGTTTTCATTGCTAAATCTCTAGTGAAATTCAGAAATTCTGAGCATGGAAGCTAAACCTAGAATCAAGAGGTTTTAAGGTTAATTTAGCAAAGACTAAGGTTTTACTAAGTACGAAAGAAAACAGGATCCTGATATTTTTAGAGAAAATGGTCTTGTTTGTTATGCAGAAAAAGAGTAAGGCAGACTAACTCTGAAAGTATGCTTTGTGTGTAATAAATGCATTTAAGCAATACATACTATGAGCACACCTATTGGTTTACTAAAGGTAGTTAGTAGCTTTTGTTACCTAGATGTAATTAGCAGGGGAGATGATTAATCTAAAAGTATAGTGTGAACAAGTTAGAACTGGCTGGAGAAAGTTCAGGAGCTATTACCTCTTCGTAATAAAAGGCCTTTCTCTCAGAATGACAGGCTGATTGTATGATGCCTGTGTATGAACAACAATGCTACATGGTACTGAAACATGGGCTATGAATGCAGAGGGCATGTGAAGGCTCACAGGTGGATGTGCAACGTCATTGTACTTGTGCTACAAAGTGCAAATGTATTGAAAGAAAAATTGAGCATAAGAAACATCAAATGTGTGCAAGAGAGAAAACTGCACTGGTATAGTCATGTGATGAGGATAACTGCATAGAGAAGTGCTAATCGCTAATGTGGATGGAACCTATGGAAGGGGAGGCCCAGGGAGGGCATCCAGCCAGAGAAAACATTAAATTATATGTGTATAAGTTACAGGCATGGCTGTGTGGTTAAGAAGTTCTTTTTACAACCATATGATTTGGCATTATATCCCACTGAATGGTGCTTGGACGTGTGTCTTCTATAACTCTAGGTCAACATTTGCTTTTTGAGTGAATGTGGTATTTGAAAGGAGACAATTTGTTTGACTAAAACCTTTCAAGGCAGTGTTCTTGCATGAATGCAGATCAGTGACTGAAAGAAGTAAAGTGTGTGTGTGTAGTAACAATTTTAAGTATAAAAATGCTAAAGGTAATCTTGAATTACTTTGTGTGCATATTTATGTGATTGTATGTATAGATGCAGACATGCCAAAATGATGTTAAGGTGATTGCTTCATGTCAGAAGACCCTGTGTTCAATCCCACTGCATGGCATTATGAGTGTCTTTTTTACCATAGTATCAGATATGATTGCATTGTCACATATTGTTTCATACTGAATTGGCCCAAGAATTACATGTGCACATTTCCAGGCGTCAATAACATTCAAAACACGAACATGCAGTCTTATTTTGCTTAGAAAACTTGTTGGGGTGGGGAGATAAACAAAGTTGAAGTGCTTCCAGCATTCTTTGCCAAAATGTTTTGGCATGTGTTAGCTATATATATAAATCCTTTGATCGCTTATAGTTCTACTATCTAAACTAAACTTACAATTTTCATGGTGAATTTAGCTTAGATAACTTTCCTCTGAAGTTTAAACTGGCACATCAAAACATGTAACCTTTGCCTTATAGGCACTAGTGTAGCTGGGAGGTGGGACAGTCCATCTCAGGACTGTTGTAGGCTATTGCTGTAGGCAATATGTGTTTCTTGTGGGGTCCAGGGGCAGCACACACTCTGGCTATGCTAGTTAGTGCTTATAGGATATGTGGTAAACTTTTGAAATCTATTCCCAGTAAAATTCCTACTTGTTCTTTGTAAAGTCACTCTTCATCCATAAAGAAGCTACTGTTGTGACATTGTACAGTTTGCCACCATAGAATAACGTTCTTGTAGCAGAGTAAGACTGCACCATAGCTTTGGTCAACTTTATTCTTAATTGCAGTGTTGCTAATTCTTCCATTGTATGCTCATTCATTCTGTAGTTGTCACATATTTATATTGGCAAGCTTGGTGAACAAATCAGTAGAGTGTATATTCTTGTAATTTTGATTTCAAATCCCAAACGAATTCAGTTTTCTTTCATCCTTCCAGGCCAGTAAAATTAATTATAGGACACAATATCATCATCATCATTTAGCGTTTGCTTTCCATGCTGGCATGGGTTGAACGGTTTGACTGGCAAGCCAGGTGGCTGCTCCAGGCTCCAATCTGATCTAGCAATGTTTCTATAGTTGGATGCCCTTTCTAAAACCAGTTTTCTACGTGCCACTAGCACGGGAGCCAGTCAGGTGGCACTGGCATCAACCACGCTCACATAGTGCTTTTAACATGTCACCGGCATAGGGGCCAGTCAGGCAGCACTGGCATCAGCCATGACTATGATTTCATTTGACTCAACTGGTTTTCTCATGCACAGCATATTGCCCAACAACTGGAGGGTATTTTTAAACTGGCTCATTATTCGACACTGGCATTGGCCACAGCTACGATCTCACTTGGCTTGCCGGGTTTTCTCATGCACAGTGTATCTCCAAAGGTCTTGGTCGTTTGTCATTGCCTCTGTGAGGCCCAATGTTCGATGGTCATGCTTCACCACCTCATCCCATGTCTTACTGGGTCTACCTCTTCCACAGGTTCCCTCCACTGTTAGGGTGTGACACTTTTTCACACAGCTATCCTCATCCATATGCAAATACAATATATAATCAAATACTCTTGAAGACAATGCCCCCTGCACAATACACTGAAAAGGAAAACATTAAACTTATTGCTGTGATTGCATTCCTATCTCCCCTTCACTCTGTAATGCAATGAATTTACATAATGTTACCTATTAGGTTATGCAATTTGGAAATATGCTGTGCGTGAGAAAACCTGGCAAGCCAAGTGAGACCATAACCCGTGGCCTATACCAGGGGTGTAACCAGCCCACTTAGGTGTACCTTTCCATCATTGGACACTAAACTCTGCTTGCGAAGACCTGTTGAGGCAAGTGAAATCGAAATCAAATTCAATGACTGGCATCCATGCTAGTGGAGCGCTAAGAGCACCATCCGAGCGTGATCGTTGCCAGAGCAGCTGATTGGCTACCTCTGGGTTCAGTGGAATAAAAGAATTTAATCCTCTTTTCAAGAATTATTCCCTTGGAACAAAGGAAATTATCTAGTGGTCTTTGGTCCAGTAGACAACCAGGTTAAATGTTTTGTCCTATTGAGTTTCAAGCCTTTTACATTTTGAGTTAGAATCACACAAGGACCAACTTTGACTTTCCACTTATTAACAATTAATAAAATAACTATCAGTTATGTGAGGTTGTTCAGCTAAACATCTCTCATTCTCTTTCTCCAATAAATGTGATTATAGGCACAGGAGTGGCTGTGGTATGGCAAATATTTATGAAATAAAGTAGTATGCTTACCAACCACATGGTTCCGGATTCAGTCCTACTGCGTGGCACCTTGAGCAAGTGTCTTCTACTATAGCTTCGGGCCTGACCAAAGCCTTGTAAGTGGATTTGGTAGACAGAAACTGAAAGAAGCCCATCGTATGTGTGTGTGTGTATCTGTTTATCCCCCCCCTACCGCCATCGCTTGGCAACCGATGTTGGTGTGTTCACATCCCTGCAACTTAGCGGTTCGGCCAAAGAGACCGATAGAATAAGTGCTAGGTTTACAAAGAATGTCCTGGGGTCGATTTGTTCGACTAAAGGCGGTGCTCCAGCATGGCCGAAGTCAAATGGCTGAAACAAATAAGAATACCAATATAAATATATTTACCGTGCATATTCGAAAATATGTCACAGTGACCTATTTATTATGTAAAGGTAAATTTTTACCTTAATTTGTTTCAAATTTTAGTACGAGACTGACGAGTTCAGGGAAGAGGTTAAGTTAATTACATCGACCCCAGTGCTCACTGATACTGATTTTATAGACCCCGTAAGGATGAAAGGCAATGTTGATTTTGGAGGAATTTGAACTCAGAATGTAAAGATGGACAAAATGCTGCTAAGTGCCCAGTGTGCTCACAATTCCGCCAGGTCAATTAATCTAAAGCTTGCCAATTTTTTCATTTTTCTCCCAATAAATTCTCCTTATTATTGTAGTTACAGAAATATATTTATTTCTTATTTAATTCTAAACTTAACATGTATTACATGGTGGTAATGTGATATAGAATGACTGTTGATGAGGGCTTGAGAACATACTAGTTCCACTCAAAGCACACCACCCACACCAGTTCTTATCACCCATTTGCAGTTTCACTTTCTCCTACGGTTGGTATAACATATTTCCATTTTCCCCAAAACTGCTGCAAATCACTGGAAATATTCTCGCTCTTGTATTTGATGTAAAGAAATTGAAGCTAAACATCAACCACAGCAACCTGGATTATTGCACAGAAGTGGTCATGGTTACAGCTAAATTGTTTTTTTTGTTTGTTTGTTTGTTTGTTTTTTTGTCCCTATTAATATCCTTTGATACTTAATCTTTTAATTTTCATGGATCTTGTCAACAATCGTAGGGCATCCAGCCATAGAAACCATGCCAAACCAGACTGGAGTCTGGTGCAGCTCCTCAGCTTACCAACCCTGGTCACTGTCCAACCCATGCCAGCATGGACAACAGACGTTGAATGACAATGATGATACAATAAATATAGGCACAGACATGGCTATGTGATAAGAAGCTTGCTTCCAAACCACATAGTTCTGGGTTCAGCCCCATAGTGGTGACACCTTGGGCAAGTATCTTTTACTGTAGTCTCACAGGCTGACCAAAACCCTGAGTAGATTTGGTAGAAGAAACTAAAACTTCTTCAAAGTGGTGTCTGACTGAAACAAATAAAATATATATTCATGTTGGACACCTTGTAAATATATCCATCCTTATCCTTTCAGTCAACAGTAGCTGTGTAATAGTTATTGTTAGTAATAATGACATAATTGCTGCCAAATCTATGACCTGCATGACCTTCCTAGTCTTTGACTGTCATGATAAGTGGCACTTACCACAAGAATATTTTTTTTTTAAATATAAGTTAAATGCAAAGAAACTGCACTTATTGATTAGATTGTCGCAAGGATGCTTAACCAGCTTTGTCATGGAGGTTGCTTGTTGGTGTGTGTTGTATTATTGAAGACCATTGTCATGTGGTCTAACTGGCTGCATGTATAATAAATGAAACAACTCACAAACTTTCAACTTTTAACATATTTATTATTGCTGGATGTGATTTACTGTGTTGGCTGTCTACACAAGAATAATGCTGATAATATAACCACTGGCTGGGAAGAGAAAACTGTGCTGTATTTTGTAGTAGGCTTGCTGTAGTACATCATGTTAGAGTGTCCAAAGTTGTATCTTACTTAAGGTAGTGTGTCTGAATGCCTAAAACTGTCTGTTCTTAATAGTCTGCTGTGACCATCTGCTCTTAGTGGTCTGCTGAGGCTGTCTAGCTGAGTTAAGCACCAAATGGTTTTTTGGTCTGTGAAAAGGAGATGAATTTTAGACTTATCACACTACAGCCTCACATTTCATTGTCTACAATTTATTTAATATGACCTATTTCATATATTTCACAAGAGTATTAACAAGCATTAACCTAAATGTTGCAGCTATGGTTCCAATCAACAGCTAGTGCAGTTTAATTACTTATAATTTATTAAAGTATTCTTGTGGTGGGTGCCATTCATCAAGGTTGCAAGTTTCCTTCTGGGTTTGGAGTTGAGGAGAGACTTGGTCAGTTAA
>NC_068996.1:24707063-24733064 GCF_001194135.2 Octopus bimaculoides | reverse complement strand
GGGGGTAGATGGTGTTGGAAATGTATAAGGGGAGGGGGTTATAAGTAGTACAGGATGGGGTAAAGGAGGATGTTTCATTAGAGTGAGGGGGCGGTGTATAGAGATAGGAGACATGATTGTAGCAAGTGATAGTGAGAGAAAATAGTGACAGGGAGGGGGCACGGAAAATGTTTGGATAGGCTCATGAAGGAGAGTGAAGGGGCCTGCAGTGAGTGGTGATCCTGGGTAGTAGAATGAGGATGTTGAAAAGATGGAGTGTAGGGGTATTTTGACAGGACAGATTGTGTGTGTGAGGCAGGGTCGTGGTCATAAAGGACATGCCTGTATGTATGGATGGACATCATTTTAGCTCAGCAAATCACCTCAGTCACTTGTCATCTCTGTGAGGCTTAACATCAGCAGATCATTTCTCACCACTTTGTCCCAAGTCTTCCTGGACCTGTCCCTTCCACAAGTTCCCTCCATAATTAAAGATCAGCACTTTATGCAGCTGTCCTTGTCCATATGCATCTCATGATCATACTAACAGTATCTTGCACACTATATCTGATGTCACTTATACCCAATTTTTCTCATGCTCACTGACATTAACCATCCGGCAGAGCATGCTGGCTTTATTTCTTTCAAGCTTTTGCATATCCTCTGTAGATATAATAATGATAATTTCTAACATAAATACAATCAATATTTTACTAGTATTTAAACACAGGGACATTTGGTCCCAGAATGTAGAGAATGCAAAACACTGCAAGGGATATAAGTACAGGGCACAATATAAACAAATACTCTTCAAGATGATGCCTCGGCATGGCCAGAGTCCACTGACTGAGTAATTGTAGTAACCAAATAAAGTAAACTTATTGTTCAGTTAAATGAAATAGCAAGACACTTGTAGATTGTTTGCAATCTCACTTAATTCTCTAACTTAAGAAACTGGTGGCAGTGGCGCGGCAACATCAGCAGTTTTATACATCCTTGTATTATATATTTATATATTGTTCATGTATTTTTTTACAGAAAGAAAATTCTTCATCATATGAAATTATATCTCACTGGCATCCGAACCTAACTATTAATCTTCTTGATGATGATTTTCCTTGGGTTAAAGGGCAGGTTCCTCCGCCCTTGGATGAATGTAAGTTGTTGTCTTTATTTTAATTATTATGCCCATTTCAAACATTTCTTAATTAAATTTCTTCATCAGTAAAGGGTTTCTGTTTGAAACAATGTTGTAATGTTCACTTTATTTTTAACTGATTTCCTTATGGAATAATATATTGTTTTTGTGATGATAATTTTGTTTTCGTCTCACTATTATCAGATGTTGTTTTTCAACTTGGATCCAACAAGTACTTCCCGGTAATCTTCTTCAATGACTACTGGAACCTCAACAGTGATTATGTGCCAATTAATCACTCTACAAAGTAAATATGAATTTATTGATCTTCTGGCATTTCAATAAAATTACATAGCACATCACTATATCATATTATCTCCTCAAAAAGATCTCTGCTACCTAGAAGTATTTTTTATGACTATAGCATCTTTTCATTGTAGGGACAGTCTTCCATGCTAGAATTGATTCATAATTTAGACACGAGACAAGTAATTTGGAGAAGTGAAGTCACTTGAATTGACCCCAGTATCTGGATGGTACTATATTTTATTGAAACAAACCTCTCTCTCTTTCTCTGCCCCATACACACACTTACCAGAGATGAAAAGCTAAGTTGACCTGAGCAGGATTTGAACTCAGGTGGTAAAGATCTAGAAGTATTGCAAGGCATTTTGTCTAATATTAATCATTCTTGTAAATTGAGTGCTTCTTGGAAACCTATTTTATTTCACTGCAAACTGCTTTGGGCTTGTGCTAATTTTGCATTTTAAAAAAGGGCTCTGAACTTCATTAGGGATGTGGTGTTGAAGGTTGTCAGGCAAAATATCTTGCAATAGTAATTTCGTTATTTTGTGTTGCCTGTTCCAAACTAACTAATGTCTATGAAACAAGCATCAGGTAAATAATGGGAATGTTTCAATAAACTGTGCTTCTTCCTCAGAATTTGTGACAACGTATATCCAGTGTTACAAATATTTTTAAGTGTTAGGAAGAGCATCCAGCCATAGAAACCATTCCAAAGCAGACCTTGGAACACAATGTTGCCCTCAGGCTTGTTGATTTGTATCCAAACTGTCCAACTCCTGCCATGATGAGAAAATAGGGAAAGTAGCTTTCTCACTCATCCAACAAGCATGTGTAGACCTGTACTCAACATTTATGTAAGACTTTTTTCCTATAAACTATTTTGTATGCTAATATTTTATTTCTTCATTCTCATTATCTTAGGGTTGTGAACCTAACTCTCACTTATAAACCAATTTCACTGTTCCGTTGGCAATTGTATGCAGCACAAAATATGCGTAATAAGTGGTACAATGTATTGGGATCAAATTTTGTTGAGGAAGGAGAGGAAGAGCAGGATTCTGTCAAGGTTTGTATTTTATTGTTTCAGAAATTCTCTTATTTTTCACTTTCTATTTGCACTACTCTTTTACTTATTTCAGTCGTAGGACTGCAATCAAGCAAATCAACACTGGTTGCCAGTGGGAGCAAACACATAAACACACGGCCTTGCCTGTGTACTGTGTTCATTTTTGACAAAATATATCATTTTATTAGTGTACATTAAAGTAATTCTCTATTTAGATATCCAGAGATGTGTAATAACAGAGGATAGTTGATGTGTTCAATTATTCACTCTCTAGCACACACAAACACACACACACAAGAGTTCAAATCTTAGTACTATATGTGGATAATATATTATTTCACCAAAGTAATGAGTATTTAGCTCTTGTTTCTTGACATTAGACAGGTAAAGTGTAAATCTTCCTCTTGAATGAAATATCAGGCTCACATCAATCAGCATTCTCATGTATTTTCAATGTTTAGAGGAAATGGTGCATGTACCAAATACATATCATTGCATCTCAATACACTTAAGCATGCACAGCATGCAATTTGAACCCTTGTGATTGCTTGAAATGTTATCATTGAAGATTCCTCTTAACATATTATCTCAAGGACTAGTCCTTGTTAGATCCAGATATTTCAGCCCCCAACAGCTATAAAGCCTCTACAAAATTTAGATGAGATTCTTAATGAAGGTACTGCTCCCACATTTGAAAGTGCTGCTACATATACTTGGCAGCCTTCAGAAGAGGTTCAGTCAAGCAATTAGCATAAAATCACTCACAGGCATGCTCCATTCTCTGGTCCATATAGATATCCTGTCTCTTCTCTCTGCTTTTTTTTACTGCTGCTATATTGGCCTCTAACTCTAATTACTTATTTCTTTATTGCCCACAAGGGGCTAAACATAGAGGGGACAAACAAGGATAGACAAAGGGATTAAGTTGATTAGATCGAACCCAGTGCATAACTGGTACTTATTTAATCGACCTCGAAAAGATGAAAGGCAAAGTTGACCTTGGCGGAATTTGAACTCAGAATGTAAAGACAGATGAAATACTGCTAAGCATTTCGCCCAGTGTGCCAACGTTTCTGGCAGCTTGCTGCCCTTATTACCTCTACTCATTACTGTTATAATCTTTCTGTCCTGATTTCAATAGGCCTATAAATGGCATTGGCTCTAGCTGATGTAAAAATATTAAGATTGAATAAGCTTGGAGCATAGTTTACAAATATTATAACAAACCTCTTATAAAACCCCATATTTTGTGTAAATTGTAAAATAAAATTTCTTTTTACAAGATGTGCATTATGTAAGTTGCATGTAAAGGAGTTTTTTTTCCCTCATTTGGAGTCTCCAATTTTCAAAACAGAAATGCAAAAACTGTTTTGAAAAAAAACTACATACATGATTTATCTACTTTGAAGCATTTACATATTTGTTTCAGTAATTTCAGGAGATCAAGTTAAATATTCATATTCTCCCATTATTGCAGGTATTAATATAAATGGTGCCACTGTCCTTTATTTTACTGGCCATTTCTACGATCCTTATTACCTCATTCTTAATCTGAGATTTAATTAATTTGGATGAAATTATATTTTAGTTTCTTCTCTAAAGAAGCTAAAATATAAACTGTTTGTCCTGGGTTCAAATTCCACTAAACTTAACTCGGCATTTTGAACCCCTGCCTCACCCCAATGTACCAGACTAATATTGAGGTTATTTTAATCGATTATATTCTTCCATTATAAATTTATAGATTTTTACCTATATAAAAAATTGTCTTTCTTATTGTTGCTATTTTCTCTCCTTGCAGATTGCTTTCTTGGAAACTAATCCATACTTACTGGCTATTACTGTTATCGTATCAATTGTACATAGTGTATTTGAATTCTTGGCATTTAAGAATGGTAAGTATGCAAAAAGATTTTAAATATGATCTTAACTAAAAAATTTCCTCTGAGAGAAAAATAAAACTACATATAATAGTTAGGAAACATCATTATATATATGTGTTTCTTAACTTTTGAGAACCAGGTGCACTTAGAGATATTGATAACAAGTCCTACCACATGATAGAACTCATAGCATTGATTGAGGCTCGGGAGACTAGTACCATGTTATATATGCACACACACACACACAGGTGTGTCACTTTCATATAAGCATTGTCCCTTGTTTCCAATCTTCTGTGCAAACAAGTATAGTCATGGGGAATATTACCTCACTTGGAAATGTGAGGGTTGGTGACAGGAAGGGCACCTGGCTGTATGGAATCTGCCTCGACATATCCTGTCTTTGAACAAAGTTGTGTTTTTTTGGGGTTTTTTACAGCTAGATACCACTAACCGTCACCTGTTTCTAAGTAAGGTGACATTTCCCCATGAAAGAAGCCAACAGATTCCACTTGTATAATAGTGGCACTTGTTTATAACTATCCCATGTCAAGAAAGGAGGCACACACATAAACATCTGTATATACACACACAAATAACAAATATACGTACTTAACAAGTTTCTTTCAGTTTTAGTCTACTAAATCCACTCAAAGCTTTGGTCAGCCCAGAGCTATAAAAGAAGGCACTTGCCCCAAGATGCAGACTGAACCTACAACCATGTGGTTGGGAAGTAAACTTCTTAACTGCACAGTTGCACCTGCAATTACAGGGTTAATGAAACTAGATCCTCTTTTTTGTATGTATTCCCATATTGTTATTTATATCCCTGTCATTAAATTCCTAAATATTTTAAAACTATATTTATTTAATTGAAAATACCGTAAAAACTCATGTAATTTACGCATGTGATTTTCAGGATAAAAATTGTTAAAAAAAACCTTCTACTCGTGTAAAATTCACACCCCAAAATTTTCAGGATTGCCAATATGGCCAGAAGGAAAAGGTTTTCAATTTAGTTGTATTTAGCATAATTTCACTTACTTATGATTAGATTTTATTAAATTTTTATTAAATAAGAATAATTTCTGTTTAACATGTATCATATTGAAAGCTATTAAATTACAAAGTATTTGTGTTGTTTATAATAAACTTTATTTTACATTTCTTGCCCGCAAAAGATTATGTCTGATCTTTAGCATACTTCTCTAAGTCTTCTCAAATCACGATCACAGGAAAAGTTGTTGATAATTCTTATCAACAAAAACAAAGCTGATAAATATGCACCAGTGTTGCAAAATAAGTTTATTTAATTACCAATAAACATCAGCTTGGATGATACTTTACTCAACCGACAGAGGAAGGTGACCGATCAAACTGATTATGTAAACAGCTTTGCAAGTTAAACTCGGTGTTTATTGAACAAGAGAGGTGTGAAATTTAAGAAGCAACTTGTTAGAATATACACGTCTGTGAGGAGACATAAACAAGAATAGCAAAAATCTACTATACCAAAAGAATGGGTAATACATACATTACAAGTGTTCTATGAAGAGAACATAAGATTGCTGCATAATTCAACATGAATGTGAAACGACATTAAACATCGTATAAGGTAAATTAAGGTTTCTGTAGGAACGCTATGTCATATTCACTTAGTGAATTTACATGCGCAAAGATGAATTATGTTGTTGTCAACGTTAGATACAGTAAGAGCTGGTAGCAGTGATATCGGTGGTGATGAATTTCATTGTGTCGTAATGTGGAGAAAGCGAGAAAATAGCTTCCTGATGCAAATGCAAACTAGACTCCCCAAGTGGAGAAAAACTGATCTATTTAAGGAAATTGCTGGGCTCCATTGTGATAGGTAGAAACTCCAAGCAGTGTAAAATATGGCCCAGACTATGATTACCAGCATGAATGTCAAACTTCAAAAGTAGTTAACCATTTTCTGGTTTTAGTAAATTTATACAGAAAAAGTAAGCATTATACAATCCAGCATAAATAAAAGTCAACTTCATTATATTTTTTTCTGTAAAAACCTATTTCTACATTAAATGAGCCACCTTCCTGTATGTCATTTTTCAACAAAAAAAATTTCTGAAACAATTCTGGAAATGATCTACTCATGTAATTTACACAAACCCTAAAATTTTTTTTTGTTTTTGTGAAAAAAGTGCGTAAATAACATGGCTTTTTATGATATATCTATTTACTTTTTCAGATATTCAGTTTTGGAAAAGTAGAAAATCTTTAGAAGGACTTTCGGTTCGATCGGTTTTCTTCAATGTGTTCCAGTCCGTAGTTGTGGTTCTCTATGTGTTAGACAATGAAACTAACCCAATAGTGAAAATAAGTGTCATTATTGGACTAGCAATAGAAATATGGAAAATTCAAAAAGTTGTTGATATATCGGTAAGTAATCTCACAATTTTCTAGAAATTGAAACTTTTTTTTTTGTAGTGGTGGAGAGTTGTTGCAATATGTAAATTTCAAATTTTAATTAAGTTTTACAAATGTTCAAACATTCTTAATATTTTTGAACATCAAAGTAGTAATATGTATATAATGCTAACTGCCTGTTTGTTTGTGAAAGGTAAATTATCAAGCTGTAAAAGCATTTGTTCTATTAATGTTAACCTGTTTGGTACCATATTTCTACCAATATTCTCAGACTATGTTCCAATTGAGTTTGAAAATTATAAAGAATTTAGTAAAATAGCTATTATCACATTAAAAAAAAATTTTTTTTTTTTTTTTTTTTTTTTTTTTTACATAAATTGACATGAAAATTTGAAGGAAGGTTTTACTGTAGATAACTCAAAAACAAAGTTTCTATCATAGATCTAGAGACAATCTCAGATGAGATGTCATCAAAAGAAGTAAATGCCCATATTTGCAAAAGAAAGCCATATCATTCAAGCTTGAGAAAAATAGATAAACAGGTTTAAATGGTTGGTGAAGAAGGGAGAAAAAACTGATGTAAATTTATATTTTTGTTTTTGTTTAAATGTAAAATAAGCAACAATGTTCTTTGTTCCATTTATTTCCAGCTTGACCGTGAAAACAAAATGTTGGGTTTCATTCCCAGACCAATATTTAAAGAAAAATCAACATATAAATCAGTAACTAAACAATATGATTTGGTGAGTGTCTTTGCATCATCATTATCATCATCATCATCATCATTATCACCATTTTAATGTCTATGTTGACATGGGTTGGATTGCAACCACTTTGAATAGTGAATTGTTGAATTGTTGTTCCTCCTTCTAAATAATTATTCTATAGCAACATAGTAATTATTTTTCTTTTTATCAAAAGGTATAATAAACTTCTTTTTTTTCTTTAATTCCAGGTGGCTTTCAAGTATTTATCATGGTGTTTGTTTCCTTTGTTAGTAATGTATTCTATCTACTCATTAGTATATAATGAACATAAGGGATGGTATTCATTCTCATTAAGTATGTTGTATGGATTTTTGCTAACATTTGGTGAGTAATTTTTTAAATTTTATTATTATTTTTATTATTGTTATTATTATTATTGTGTCAAGCTGGCAGAATCATTAACCAGGCAAAATGCATAGCAGTATTTCATCTGTCTTCGTGTTCTGAATTCAAATTCAGCCGAGGTCAACTTTGCCTTTCATCTTTTTGGGGTTGATAAAATAAGTACCAGTCAAGAAGTACTGGGGTCAATATGATTGACTATCCCCTCCGCACATTCCAGGCCTTTTGCCTATAGTATAAAGGATTGTTGCTGTTGTTATTATCTGCAGATAATTTTTTAAATTACTTTGTCTTAATGTGGCTATCAATTTAAAGATACTTGATGACTAAATATGTGCCTGTGGTTTGAAACCTTGTTGGCAGTTTTTAGTTCTAACATTAAACTGTTCCTCTGCATTTAATCTGTGTTAGTGGTGTACATCTACATCCTAACATACTGTTTGAGATGAATTAATGTATTGATGTTGCAAATGTGGTTTGTTTGTATTTATATTTGTACTGAGTGAAAGACATAATAATTTCTGTGTGGTGGTAGTCAGTAGTAAAGTTCTGGGTTGTTGTTAGCCCCATCTATGACTTCTAGACTAGTCTAGCCATGACCATCAGTATAAAAATACTTACTTCAACAATTTATATCATCATAGGCACAGGCATGGGCTGTGTGGTAAGAAGTTTGCTTCCCAACCACATGTTCTGGTTTCAATTCCACTGTGTGGCACCTTGGGCAAGCCAACCAAAGCCTTGTGAATGGGTTTAGTAGACAGAAATGGAAAGAAGCCCTGTCCCCCACCACTGATTGACAACTGGTGTTCATGTGTTTACATCCCATAAAAGAGAGCAATAGAATAACTACCAGGCTTTACAAAAGAAAATTATTAGTTCTTTGAGTCAATTTGTTTAACTAAAATTCTTCAAGGTGGTGCCCCAGCATGAAAACAGTAAAACATAAAAGATTTGATAAAAGGCCTGTTTCTGGAGAGTAAAATTGAAAAGTGTAGTTAACATGTAATGGTTGCCAACTTCATCGTTGTGTCAGTGGTTCCAGATGGTAGTGCTATTGT
Organism: Octopus bimaculoides; assembly: GCF_001194135.2. Lineage (NCBI taxonomy): Eukaryota > Metazoa > Mollusca > Cephalopoda > Octopoda > Octopodidae > Octopus > Octopus bimaculoides. Next base: position 24,724,122 of record NC_068996.1, on the reverse strand, counting down.
TGTTTAACATAAGTTAATCTTGACTGAGTAGATCAAAGGTGCCTCAACGATGACTATCCCATCCATTACATTGTCCTATATATATAGGAAGATTGTAATTTAACCCATTAGCATTCAAATACTATACAATCACACCATAAAAATCTCAAAAGCTACAAGATAATGAATGATTAATTCTAAACAATGTGAATGAAAAGCATTAGCATTCAAATTATTCTGTTAAATGTAATGCTTTCATTCACATTGTTTAGAATTAATCATTCATTATTTTGTAGCTTTTGAGATTTTTATGATGTGATTGTATAGTATTAGAATGATATTGTACAGTAGGTATGAAAGGCTGGAACTGGTCAGTTTGAGTATAAAATAGATAGAATATATTGGCCTGATATGGCTGTTTAAATGCTAAAGGATTAAGGACAGTTTGGTTTCTCTTTCTAGCAAGTCTGTAGATGATCGTTCATTTGCTCTACTCCTAGGTGTGCTGGTGGTTATTAAGTAGTATTGAGCATTAATAAATGTACAATAGTTATTTTTCGTGTGACCTACATAGCCAAATTTCTGTAATTATTAATTTAACATTTAGTACATCCTATGTTGAACATCTTAGCTCTATCTGTAGTGTTTAACAAGCTGTTAAAAAAATCTTGAGCCTGAGCAAATAACTACACTAAAGTGTAAGAGTCATCAATCATCTAGCTGAACCTGTTGACATCATTATGAAAACCAATGAGAATTTAAATATGCTTTGTTAATAACACTATCAGTAACCAATCAGAAGATTCTAATTTGTTTACACTTTTACAAAATAAAATTAGGTTTCTGTAACCTATATCTTTGAAATATTGAACAAATGCTTTTTGACCACTGCCATCTTTTAAAATCTCCCTCTTTTTTTTTTTTTTTTTTTTTTTTTCATCCATTTGAACCTATTGATTTATTTTATATTTTATATTCTCTCATATTACACTATTTTTTTAAGTAAATTTCCATACAGTTATCTCCATTTTAATATTGGCAGTTTTTTTGTCTGTTTCCCTTTTTCAAATGAATTAATGTTACAATAGCAATTCTTCTATTCTATTGTAAAATTGTTACTTTATTTTTGTTTTTCATTTTTTTCTCTTTTTTTTCCTTTTACAGGGTTCATTATGATGACACCACAGTTGTTCATCAACTATAAGATGAAATCAGTTGCACATCTTCCATGGCGTATGCTAACTTACAAAGCATTAAATACATTTATTGATGACATATTTGCATTTGTTATCAAAATGCCAACACTGTACCGGTTGGGCTGTTTTAGGGACGGTATGTAGATTTACCTAATTCTTGATTTTATTTTGTTTCATCTTGAGAGCCAATCTGCTTATTTTTCAGCACAGTTTCTTTTTTAAAGAGTACACTTCATTTTGATTGAGTTTCATTCTGTTTGTGTTTTACACATTTCAACTGAATTTTATTAAAAGGTTTCCTTTAGATGAGTTTTGACATTTTACATAGTATAAGAAGCTGTTGATAATTATATGGCAAGGGATTTAATATGAAATCAGGTGCACCACTGGTAGTATAGGTATCTCAAATAAGACCCTTTGCTGGTAACAGAATATTGAAAGCTACATGTTTAACTGTCTATGAACCACTTGGGTTATATAATTATTGTAACAATTAATGTTTAATATGGCTGCAGAGAGTCTTATGTTCTAAGTTCAAATTCTGTTTGATTTGTCTTTCATCCTTTCAGGTTCGATAAAAAAAAGTACTAGCTGAGTATTGGGAGGGTCGATGTATTCACCACCACCACCACCACCCCCAAAAAATTGCTGGTCTTGTGCCAAAAAAGTACTAGTCTGGGGAGGAAGAATTCAAAACTGTTTTGAGTGTGGAATTTGGAAATGAGATGTATTATGCACAGTGGAGATATAAGTTCAGAAGGCAAGATTATAGTTGTAAAGGTAGACAGAATAATGGGGCATAGCTTCACTGTATGTAGAAGGTTGGGAACAGCTTTTATGTAGTGTTTCCTTAATAGTTTATTGTTTACAAGATCTCATCTTACTCTTAGTAGTGGCTACATTGAATGAGTCATGGGGTTCAAAATTGAACTACAATTCAATTTTCATTAAGAAATGAAATCCCACAATCAAATATTTACAAATATTGATAAACCAGGGAAATTTTCAATGTAGTAAAATACAACATTGCTGAAAAAATATGTTTTGTGAGAACTGCAACAACATTTTAGCACCTCACACCCTTATAGCTAAGTTGTAGTACTGGTTCATTGCCTTGTGGAATTAGTGTGTAAATTATTATTCCATTTGTCTGGCTCCATTCCCTTCTGCCTGCTACTACAAATTGTTTCCCTTCAGAGATTTGTTCAATCCATATCATAAAGCCTAACAACAATCTTCAACACACGTGTGTGTATGTTCCTTTCTGTTGAAGAGCATAGGCTCACAACGTAAGAGACTTTCTCACCTTCCTGAGTGTCAAACTAATACACTTGCTTGTTGTTTATACACCTGTCTTCGTCTTTTGTTTTTCTATGAACTTCAGCTATATATATATATATATATATATATATATATATATATATACACACAAATAAAGGCATGACATTGTAAGGATTTTTTGGATGATAACTCATGAGAAATAAGCATGTTTCTGATTAATTTTTGAAGCGTGGCTGTGTGGTAAGAAGCTTGCTTCTCAGCCACATAGTTCCAGGTTCAGTCCCACTGCATGGCACCTTGGGCAAGTATGTTCTACTGTAGCCTCAGGCCAACCAAATCCTTGAGTGGATCTGGTAGGCAGAAACTGAAAGAAGCCCATCGTGTGTGTGTATTTGTCCCCCACCATCACCACCTGACAACTGGTGTTGGCGTGTTTACATCCCCGTAACTTGGCAATTTTGCAAAAGAGACTAGTAGAATAAGTACTAGACTTAAAAAATGTCCTGGGGTCAATTTGTTCAGCTAAAATCTTTCAAGGCAGTGCTCCAGCATGGCCACACTCAAATGACAAATAAAAGAATATATATACACACACACATCATCATCATCATCATTTAATATCCACTTTCCATGCTGGCATGGGTTGGACAGTTTGATATGGAGCTGTTTGTTGTGGCATGGTTTCTATGGCTGGATGCCCTTCCTTACACCAACCACTTAACAGTGAGCTGGGTGTGTTTAAACTGCACCAGCATGGGTGCATCTACACAGCACTGGCACAGGCACTTGAAAGAACAAGCCTGTATGTGTGGAAGACAACAATTTTACTTAGATTGACACATCTTATCAAGAACAAGATTGCCACATCTCCCAGTCCTTTCTCACCACTTCATCTCATGTCTTCCTACATCTACCCCTTCCACAGGTACCCGCCGTTATTAAAGCTCGACACTTCTTTACTTGGCTGTCCTCATCCATATGCATTACATGACCAGAACAATGCAGTCTTCTCTCTTGCTCACATCTGATACCTCTTGTACCCAGTTTTCCTCTTAAATCATTTACACTCAGTCATACATACACACTGATATTACCCATCCAGTGGAGCATGTTAGCTCCACTGCATGGGTAATGTCAGTGTGCATGCACAGCAGAGTGTAAATGATTTACAAGGAAAACTGAATATGAGGCATCAAGTACATGTGTATGTGTATATATATATATGTGTGTGTGTAATATATATATCATCATTAACATTTAGCATTGACTTTCCATGTTTGCATGGGTACAATGGAATAATTTGTTTTCTACACACACCACTCATGGGGCATGGCTGGCCCAGGGCTATAGCAAAAGACACTTCCCCAAGGTGCTGCACAGTGGGACTGAACCTGAGACTACATTGTTTGGAAGTTTCTTAACTACACAGCTCCATCTGCACCTGTGATGTATATGTGTGTGTGTGTGTATCATTACTGTCATTGTTGAAATAACAATTACATACCAATGTTGGTTTTGTGGAACATCTTATTAAAGGCATTGTCAGTTTTCCAGGAGAGAATTCCTATACAGCTGCTTGTTTATTGACAAGTAATGAATACAGGTTATAGAATTGGTGAACTAAATCCTATTTCCTGTCTTAAATTGCCAAAATTAAAACTGCTTATGTTCTAGGATAAGGGGTCAAATTAAAGTGAATCCTTTGAAAAACCATTGGGCTGATGCTTTGTTTCAACACTAAGGCCAAATCTTTGCCTATTGCAAGAAACTTTGTTTGTAGTTCTTGGGGAGTATTCTCAATAGTTAGGTAACTTGTGGTGTGTAGAATAAATTGGGATTTGTCCTTCACAAAGATACGATAATGACTGCAATGGATTTGAGCTCCTGAATTGTATACCCACTCCCCTCTAGAACTAGATCTAATTGTATACTCACTCACTTCTAGAACTAGATCATATCTTACCTGTTGGATCTCTTTGTTGCAATCAAAGATTTCATTATGTCTCCACTGACAGCAATTCTTGAAATTAACATACTTCAGGAAAAAAATTTTTTGACAATATTCCTGCACCACTTAGATCCACTTACACCACATTCTGTCAATAATATCCATTAATTCTCCTCCGGGGACTTCGTTCCCCTCTAACCTCTGATACTGCTGTTTCCTTTCTATTACTCCCCACCAGTGTTATCTCTTCAGATAACCATCTTGTCATAACAGTAAATCAGTTCTCCCATCGTATTTCTCTCAACGCATCAATTTAAACTCAGCTTACATTATCATCCCCTGAGTTGTGAAGCTCGTTAGTCTTGTGAATATTACAAGGTAAACCTCACCAGTGATGGCCGATGCCACACAATAATATACACTCAGTACACTCTGTAAAGTGATTGATGTTAAGAAAGGCATCCAATCATAGAAACTGCCAAAACTGAGATGTCCAAGCAAGATGTGCTTTCTTGTCTCATCTCAGAAGACAATGACTCGGAATAAGATCTGACACAAACCATGATAGACTATTCAGTCCATGCTGTCATGGAAGCCATTATATTGTATATATGAGTGGGTGCTGAAAAGGTCCTTGCTTTGGGTAGAAGAAAATACAGGGGATCAGTTATGATTTTATTCAACATATTCCCCTTCTCAAATTCACAAACTTATTGCAGTCGTCCTTCAGTTTTTCTGAGTCCTGTAAAAGAACTCAGAAGATTAGGCCTTTTGTAATGCCCATAAAGCCAGGGACTTTTTGACACCCCCCCCCCCCCGTATATATGTGTGGTTGTGTGAGAGTATATAATTGTATGTTGTGTGTGTGTGTGTGTGTGTGTGTATATATATATATATATATATATATATATATATAAATGTCATGTTATTGAAGGCTGTCTTTGGATCCACTTTTACTTCATTTCTGACAATATTTATTAATTCCCCTCCATTTAACTGAAGTTAAGTTTAACATTAAATTATATTATATGATTGGGGAGATTTTTTTTCCTGTCACATAAATGTAGACTTCAAAAGTGTTGTGGCAGACGCTCTCAGGTGAGAAGTGGGCTGGTCCATTACTAATAAATAGTGGACAGACTCAGTAAGTAGTATCAGTCAGCGAGGTATGCTGTTCAATGATATGATTCAAAATGGAATCATGTCATTGGACAGTTCCAGCTTCATGGCTGAAAAACAGCAAACTACGCAATCTAACAAGGAATAAAAGATTCAGCATGGTCATCAAAGCTGTTAAAAATAGCTTCTAAGTCTCCCTTAAATCTCTCTCTACTGTTTAAAAAAAAAAAGGAAGGTGCACTGAATAATGTGATTCTAGACAGACTGTGTTGAAATATAGATGGGATGGTCACAACTGGACCAAGAGTGTCAGCTTACATCCAAAATGTTTCAGTAGTCTTATCTTGAACTTGTTTCTTACATTTCTTAAACCTATTCTACTTGGTTATTTAGGGTAGGAGAATATCAGTGACACATTCAGATTAAACCACATCACCAGTAACAAAATGGATGTTGAACTGTGATAAGTCAAATGTTTCAACGAAATTGCCCATAATGCACTAAATACCATAACAGTCAGTTGTTAAAATCTCCAGGTCAGCTTAAATTAAACTGGCCTATGATCAGAAGTATTCCAGCTATGACCATCACATCTTTTATTAAGACAGTAGATGTGATTTGAGAGAGAGAGAGAGATGACTGTTGTTTCTAGCAGATCAAGCAATTATGTAGAAGCTCCTTCGTTTGCTCATACATACTTGTGTATATACACACACATATAAGGCAGAGGATGTGAATTTAGGAAGATTTGGCTGCTATTTTTAACAAGTCAAGTAACCACATAGATCCTTCATTGTTTTCAGAATATTTCACCCTTCCCTTTGCATTCTGAGTACTAATGCCACAAAGATCAGTCCTATTTTTCATGTCTCCAAGTTCAATAAAGCATGTAGCAGCTATGTACTAGAGTCATTGATTTCGTGCCCTTGTGCCAATTTAAAAACCATTAGTGTGGTTGCTTTATTTAAGCCTTTAGTTTTGCTGTCATATTTCTGGCAGTAATTACACTATATAACTTACTTTTTTTTTGTCTTTGGTTAGTAAGTGTTATTTCCTATTTGCTTTTATTTAGATATCAAAGGAAATGATTACTATTCCCTTCAATCTTTACTTTTGTGACCTAGATATCAATGTTTTGAGAGGGGCCTATTTCTATTACATTTCAGATAGATTCAGCACTAAGTTGCTGAAGTAGAAATATCATTAGAACAAATATTTTGCACAATACCACAGATTTACTTGTCAGTTACTTGACTTTAAATACATGAGCATGTTGCTTAGTGGCTGACTATGTGTGCATTTCTGATCATGAGCAGGAATAGTGGGGGAGCATCATAGCCATGTGTTGAGAGGAATTCTTTAGGGTTTGAATAAATGTAACAAAAGCAAAGTTTGAAGGAAATGTTAGCCATTTTTCATACTTTCTAAGTGGTAAGCAAATAGGAAATAACAGTTGCTACCCAAGGACAAAAATCATGTAGCACAGTGTTCTTAGTGGACATTTCTTTTACTGTAGTTTGGCCTTGTAGTGCTAAAGTTGTAGCTATCTGGAGGTGAGTGTTTTATTTTTTATTAAGACATTGCAAGTGAGAGGTATTAGCTGTCTCAACAAATTGCTACTTTTTGTGATGTTACTATTTATTAGCTTGAGTGGAGAGAAAAAAACCGTCACACTAATTGCTCAAATTATTGGAAATAGCAGCCAAATCACCCTTGAACCAATAAAATGGAAAATGCATTAAGGAATGTAAACTGGGGAACACTGTTCCTAGAAAAAGATGGAATGATCATAGCTCTTTGGCCATGGGGCCTGCTTCATTAGAATTATTCATAGGATTTAAATAGCCAGCAAATAAAATCATTTTGAGGTGAATAAATCTGAAGTTATTCCAGCATTGGTGAGTTTAACAGCATGAAGTTTGTCGATAAACCTAGTCAATGTATTCAGAGAAATTTTATAACATAGGCGCAAGTGTGGCTGCATGGTAAGAAGCTTGCTTCCCAGCAACATGGTTCCAGGGTCAGGCTCACTGCATGGCAATTTGAGCAAGTAGGTAAGTGCCTTCTACTATAGCCTTAGGTCAACCAAAGTTTTCTGAGTGGATTTGGTAAACGGGAACTGAAAGAAGCCCATCATATATAATGTATGTATATGTGTGTGTGTCTTTGTGTATGTCTCCCCAGCACCACTTTACTGGTATTGGGGTGTTTAGTACTAATCTTTAAAAAATATCAGTACTAGGGTCAGTTTACTATACTATAAATTCTTCAAGGCAGATACCCCAGCATGGCCGCAGTCTAATGACTGAAACAAGTGAAAGACTAAAAGATAAAACCTGCAAGAACACACACACACACTCTTAGCTTAACTTATCTTTTATCCTTTACTTGTTTAAGTCATTGGACTGCAGCTATGCTGGGGGTCAAACGAATTAACCCCAGTACTTATTTCATCTGGGGTTTTTTCTTTCTTTCTTTTTTTTTTTTTTTTTCAAACTACTAAGTTACAGGGTCATAAACAACAAACAATCACCAGTTGTCGAGCTGTGGTAGTGGTAGGGTTCAAGCACAAACACAGAGACATACACACATATCTAGAATGGTATTCTTCCATCTATCAAATCCACTCATAAAGCTTTTGTCAGCGCACAGTTGTAGTCGAGGACACTTTTCCCAAGATGCTATGCAGTAGGACTGAACCAAGAACCCATACAACTGGGAAGCGAAATTATTACCACACAGCCACATGTTCATCAAACCTAAACATTATTTTACACAAAGTAGTATTTAGCTTGTGATATTTAACTTAAATTTTCATTTTTTTTTTTTTTATTCTTCTTCACTCATCCTCCTCTTTTAATTTCAGACATAGTATTCTTCATTTACCTCTACCAACGTTATATCTATCGAGTGGATCCCCAGCGTCTGAATGAATTTGGAACCAGCCAAGAAATGCTTGAGCCTAATGGAACTGTGGCTTCAAGAGATGGTGAAACTGATTCTACAAGTCCTGATGAAGGAGCAGATGACAGCGCTATCAAATCAGATAAGGAAAAGAAAAATGACTGAGCTGCAGTAAGAACAATTTCAACACAAACCCAGAAAAGTTCCAATATATTGAATATATATTCCTACTATATAGCATGGATAGTGGCCAGAATGTCTGGAATGGCTTTGCATAGTGGTGTGTTGTGATTCTACAAATTGGTTAGATTTAACAATTGTTTAAAATTTTCTTCCCTCCCAACTCTCCTTTTATTCTCTATATGCCTCTCTTTCTTTCTCCTTCTTCAATCCTTATGTTCTTCAGAAAACACTGCTGACAAACTTTTTTTTAAACAAATTTTATTTATTTATTTTTAAATAAATTTTATGTCAGTATGTGGAGTTGTTGTCCTCAGACTCCCTTGTGAAGTGCTGTTTATTATTTATTTAGTTTTTTCTTTCTCTTATTTTTTTTTTATATTGCCAAATATCAAATTTCATAATTTTATCAAATGAAAAATAAAATTGATATTTAATACTAAATAGATTTTTTTTTTTCTCTATGTCAGGATGTGTGTGTTTTTGCATGTACCAATTAATAAGTTTGTAATTTTTGAATCTATCATTTTTTAAGTAAATTAATTACATTCTTTTTGTTGTTTTTTTTCTTAAATGACATCATTTTTTTTTTTCTTTTGTTCTTGTTTTCAATTCACAAATGTTTTGTTGTTTACTTGTTACTAAGGACCAGTTTACAATTACTAACAGCATAACAAAACATTTAACACTTGTTCAACATCCAACATTCATTGAATATGTAAGCCTGGATAAACTACAACTTGCACTTTGCAAATCATGTTTAGATATTTTGTTTGCGTGATGAAAACCTTGAATATCTATCAATTATCACACTTTGCCCACCAATTATTCCTTAATATGATTGTGCAACTTGGGTGCTTGGTAGAAATGATTACGGTTTTACCTGGTTTAGTTGGTTTACCTGACTAGTGTTTTTCTACAGCTTTTTCAAATTACTTACATTACCCCACCCCCATCCCACCCCTCCACCTTCTTTTGGTTAACACCCTTTGCTTTTGCTGTTGTCTTCTGTTTTGGTGAGTTTATTCTCTTGGGTAGTGTTATACAGTTTTGTGTTTTTTGATAACAATGTATTAATAAAAAAAAATTAAATCTATAGGCAGACCAGTTATTAGTAACAAATCATTTTTGTGTATGGAAACTGCTTATCTGTGTACCCATTCTGACATTATGCCATCAATTTTTTTTTTTTTCTTTTTCTTCTTTTGTATTTTTTTCTTCTTTTCAAACATTTTCTTTTGCTATCCTTCTGGCAAATAAAATTATATTTATTGGTAGTAATTAGCATATGTTGTTAAATATTAATGATTATTGTTATTATTACTACTAGTATTAAAACTATTACTAAATATTTACCTAGAAATTTGTAGCATTGTGCCAATGTAAGAAATTGTTGTAGTGGTGGTGGTGGTGGTGGTGGTTGTTTATAGAACAGTGGAATGGCAAAAATGGTAGAGTATCAAACTAAATTTGTTAAAGTATTTAGCTTCATTCCTTCACATTGTGAGTTTGAATCTTCTGGGGTTGACCAAATAAAGTATCAGTCATTGAGATATATATACATATATATATATATATATATATAACATAATTCAGTTGGCTATATCCCTTGCCTACAAATTTGTGGCCTTGTGCCGATGTGAAAAATCATCATGATTGAAATCTTTTTAAGATCAAACATTCAAAGATATTATGTATTCTCTCTTTCTCTCTCTTTCTCTCTCTCTCTCTCTCTCTCTCTGCATTATTCAAAGAGTCTTTTTTTATATTTGACTCAATAAATGTTCTTGGTCCAGTAAAATTGATCAGTTTGTATTAAAAAAATATGAAAATAAAAAAACATTTAAAATTGGACTCTTCCTAACTTTTATTTATTTAGATTTGTTTTTTGATTTCTTTTTTTTTTTTAAAGAAAATTTATTATATGTCAGATTCAGCATTATTCTGAAATCGTAAAAGGTAAAAATTTATTGTGCAGTCTAGTGTTTTCTACATGAGAACAATATAAAGATATATATATAATATATATATATATTTGCTTATTCAGTTAGCACAGCATATAAAACAATAGTGTTTGTATACTAAACCAGAATTTATTGGCTCTTCCAGTGTACATGAATGTGTGTATGTGTGTAAGATGTGAAGTTGATCATTTAATGCATGTATGTTGGTGTGTGTGTAGGCATATATATTTATATAGGTGTGTGTGTGTGTGTATATGTCTGCATATATACGTGTGTGTGTGTGTGTATATATATATATATGTGTGTGTGTACATGTATGTATATATATATATATATATATATATATATTATGGCATCAAATTTATAAATAGTCTGTAAGTATATTAAAACTTTAGAATTTTTTTCTTTTTTTCTTTCAAAGCCAAATGTATGAGTGTCTCTCAATCTATCTACCTATCTGTTTTGTAGTTAACCAATTCCTTTTTTTAGTTGCATTTGGACTGTTTAGTTTGGGGTGGGGTAGTATCTTGTCCTTTAAATTTTTTGTTTATTTTCGATTTTTCTAAATAACTCTTTTTCTCTCTTTAGTTTCACACATGCGCATACAGACATACACACACTTGTAAATATTAGCAGATGGTTTTTGTGAAATTGGCTTTGAGTGTGACACAACAGCATTAAAAATAATTTTTATTTTAAATAGATATTTTACAAGATAGACTCCATGATATACATCAACAAATTTTGATCATTTTTTTCTCTAATGTATGGTTGTTGTTTTGTTTTTCCTTTTCTTTTGAAAAATGTTATTTTTTATCTTTCCCATCTGTTTTGATTATTTATTAAGCCAATAAAAAGAAATATATAATTCTGTATTGTATTTGCCTTTTAATTATTTCTTTGTATATATGTCTTCAATTTTTTTAAATATATTGATGATCACAATGAGTTTTTCAAATTACCAGCCAGATGTTACTATGCAGCAGCAAGTTGTTAGTCTCCATAGTATGCATGCCTTGCAGGATTCTTTCCAGTTCTCTGCACTTAAGTTCAAATCCTGATACGGCCAACTTTTTTCTCTCTCTCTCAATAAATAAAACCAACTTCTGTTCAATCCTTGTGAAAGATGGGGTCCTCCAGGTCTAAAATGCCTAAGGCTTACCATATGCTATAATAGATAATGCTCTGACAAATCCATCAGGATTTGAGGTCCAAACAAAAGAGCTTGTCATCACCCTTATATTATGTCCACTTTTCCATGCTTGCATGAGTTAGACAAAGTTAATTGAGACAGTTTTTCTGCAACCAGATGCTCATCTCGTTTCCAAGCAAGGTACTATTTCCCCATGGCCAGACATGTTTTCACAGAATGAATAACACTGCTTGTTTACAGCTGAATCACAATGTCAAGACAAGGAGGGAGACACATGCATTTGACATGCTTGTCTGAGTCTCCATCTACCAAATCCATTAATAAGCCCTTGGTCTGCACAGGGTTATAACAGAAGACACTTGCCTAAGCACATTGTGCCCAGATTGGCTAATTCAGGGAAAATCATATCTCAGGTTAAAATAATCACTTGATAGTGGTTGAGGGTTCATTTGAACCACAATTTTAAGGGCTATCAGAGAGAACCAAAATTATTTGTTTCTTTTTTATGGGGGTCCAGGTTCAAATAACCAAATCAGGGCATGTTGACCAAAATTGCATTTTTGGTGTATTGCAGTTAAAAATGATTATCTGCAAGATATTGCCAGCTTTTAATCAAGGATAACATCCATGACATCTTCAGAAGAATGTCCATCATGTCGCATCAACAATTGCTTCAAAACGTCCCAGCCCAAGTTGTTCTGTTTGTAGGGAAATTGGTCACACAGCTCATTCTCAAAACATAAGAAGGTGTCTGCTTTGAGAGAAGAACAATCAAGAATCAAATCACTTATATTACTGACTGGTCCTTGTTACGTATATTTGTTGTTTGGCATTGTTGTGAATAAGTGATCAGTTTTTCACAATTTAGTGCAAATGATTCTGATTTTCTTTGTGAATCATGGGTGAGTTTCAATCCAAGGATTTGTTGGGAATATTTTCTTTTTGTTATCTCGTGTTTTGGCCCTTCTTCAATTTCAGCATAAGCAAACAAAATCCTCCAAACAGGAATCTGACCTTCCTAATCAGATTTTTACCCCATAAAATAGGCTAAATACCAAAAATAGTGCATTTAAGATCAATTATTTCAAGAAATTTATTAGGTCTTGAGACCATTTTATGTTTCCTGTTTTTATACCTGTTTAATCATGTTGGGGGTATATAACTACCGATTTTATCCAATTTTGGTTGGTTTTAATGTTTGGCACCCAAATTGGAATTATACTTTCTGTTTGGCCTTTTAAGCCCTTTGAACTGATTTTTTTCCCCCACAGTTTGCATAAAATGTTGAAGATGTCAAATATGTTAGCCCTTAATATGTTGAAATTCGTCATTTAAAAAAAAAATATCAAGTTTGAGGGGGTTTTACCAAAAATTTGTATATTTTTCGTGCATCTCCTACTTTCTCAAATTTATGTTGGCCTATGCACTCTACGCTGTAGCTTGACTGAAAGACAATAAAAAATGCTTCTAAATAAAATCAGAGGTAAAAATCTTTTTTTGTGAAAGAAAATATGTTCAATCTTATGATAGTCAAAAAAAAAACATGAATTTCATTAAATTGACTGACTTTAAAGTGCTATAAAAATTGAACCATACATTATTTTAAACTCAGGTTTTTTGCTTTGTAATCTCTTGAGTTTAGAGAACCAGGATATGTGCATTTTAAACACCTGGGGAAAACTTCCAAAAATAATAAATTCCCACTCTGGGCACAATGTGCTAAGGTACCACAGCATGAAGCTGTACCCAAAATGATGTGGTTGGAAAGCAAATTTCTTAACCACACAGCCATCAATAAATTAGCTATTATGAAAAACATCACTGTTGTGCTGGGCAAATAAACATTGTTATTTTGCTGTTAGACTTCCTGTATATCTTTTATCTTTTACTTGTTTCAGTTACTAGACTGATCTTGCTGGGGCACTACCTTGAAGAATTTTTGTTCAAATGATTGACCCTAGTGCTTTTTTTTTTTTTTTAAGCTTGGTACTTATTTGATCAGGCTCATTTGCTAAACTACTAAATTATGGGGACTTAAACATACCAACACCAGTTGTCAAACAGTGGTGCAGGACACACACACACACACACATATAAGTTTTTTTTTGGTTTCCATCTTACCACATCCACCCACATGGCTTTGGTCAGTCTGAGGCTATAGTAGAACACACTCACCTAAGGTGCACCCAGTGAGACTTCACCTGGAATAAAGTGGTTGGGAAGTATATTGTAGAAGAAATCTTAAGCTGAGCAAGAGTCTCTTTGTGGTGTCATAAGAAAGCAGTGAGGAAACATTGTTGGTATGTTGCACCAAGCTCCAGTCATCTATTTTGGCAAGGTTTCTCTGGCTAGATCCCCTTCCTAATGCCAACCACTTTACAGAGTGTACTGGGCACTTTTTACATGATGGTTGGCATGTTAAATGAATGTACAAAAGCATAGGGCCTCAGAGCAGTCAATTTATGTTGATTTCATTCGCACTTTGTTTTATTTCCACCACTTCCAGGAGGATGAAATGCAAAATTTACCTTGGACAGTTTTGAAATCAGAAGGTAAAGGGCCATAACTAAATACTACAAACTATTTTGTCTGACATTTACCTACAATATCAGCCATTTCATGACACTAAAGCAAAGATATCTCAGTAGGATTTGAACTGTGAACTAAATATCTTTAGGCATTTTGCTCGGTATTCTAGTGATTATGTAAATCCAGTGACTTTACTACTCTATAGTAACATTGATCCCTTGTGTATATAAATATAATAATAGCATTTTATAAGCTTATAGTAATCACTGTGCAGTAACTAAAGAAAATAGACTAATAATGGGGCATATAAGCCCTCAACAGAAAAAAGTAGGTTTTCCTGTATGCGTGGTACTCGAACCCAAACCTCTTTGTTTACGCAACAAAGTATGCTACCGATTACACCAGCAAACCTACCTGCTTTTTTCCATTAGATTTAAAAACTATAATTAGTTTGTAGTTGTTTTTGTAAACAAACTTTTATGTGCCTTTACTGCAAGTCCTATGTGTAGGGGAAAACCTACTTTTTTCTGTTGAGGGCTTATATGCCCCATTATTAGACTATTTTCTTTAGTCAGTGTGGTGATTGCTATAAGCTTTAAGCTTATAAAATATTATTATTTACAGAATTGTGAAAATCAACACTGCTTAACATATATATATATATATATATATATATATATATGGCAATAATCTAGTAGCTCTGTGTTGGCAGGACTTGATAAAATATATAAAAAAATGAAAGGAGTACAGTGAACTTGCTGTGACGAGTGGAATATTCAATGTTTCGGATTCAATCTTTCATCTGGTGGGCAGAGGAAAATGTCAGAGTTTACATCCTCTCAGCTTGAAAAACTGGCTGCAACTGATAATGGACACAGAATAACACGGGCTGCTAACATGAAATAGAAATTATAGGAGAGGTATGTAAATACGGGGAATGTTGCAAAGAGAGGGTAGAAGGAGGATTAAAAAGGGCAAAAAAGAATTAAGAGTAGGTGAAAGGATGAAAGGAAAAACGTTCATTCATATCTGTGGGGGACATAGTGCCAAGATCAAATATGAGACATTACTCCTTTCGTTTCCTAGAGAAGGGGGATCCATGGTACAAGGTTATGCCACACACACTGACAAATCTGCAATAGAATGATTCACAGTGTTGAAGCGGGTGGCGACAGGTTGACCTGGCATATGTAGCATTATGCTTCTGATGTGTTTGCAAAAGCGATCCCCAGGGCGTCACCCTGTTTCTCCAATGTGAAGAGCACTGAAGAGTTTGCATATGATGCAATATATGAGATTTGCCGAAGTGCAATAGAAGTGGTGTGTTATGTGTTATCATGTGTTATTGTTTCTTGGGTCCCATGATGGTAGTAATATTGATGTAGGGGCATGTGTTACATCGTTGGCAAGAATACTTAAAAGTTCCTGGTTGTGCAGAGCTGGGAGCTGTGAAGCTTCTAACAAGATTTCTAACACTCCTATGTTTTTTAAAAGATAGGAGCAGTTGTTGGGTCAGAAAGTTGTGGGTGAGTCTGTGTTTTAGAGGGAGGATGGAGAGGTGAGAGGGTGGAATACGGTCGGTGGGAGTGCTTGAAGATGATAGGAGAGCTACAGTATTGTTGATGGCTTGGGCTCGGTGGAGCACCAGGTTTACAACTGATGGAGGATACCCTCGATTTAGAAAAAACTGTTGCATTGTTTTGCAATGGGATTCAAAATCCGAATCAATGCTGCAAAGGCAAAGAAATTGAGAGAAAGGTATGGCAGATTTAATGTGTTTGAGATTAGAGGAAGAGTAGGAATGGGAGTCAGTAGGTTTATTGTAGACAGAGGTGGAGAGATAGGTATTGTGTATTTTGATAGAGATGTCTAGAAAGCAAATAGAAGTATCAGATATGGTGTGAGTGAATTCCAAGGCTGGGTGAAAGGTGTTAACAAAAGAAATAAAATTGTTGAGCTGTTGTCTGTTAAGGCTTGTGGTGCCAATGCAATCGTCAATGTGATGGGTCCAGGGAAGTGAGCAAAGATTTGATCCTCTACATAACCTACAAAGAGGTTGGCATAACTGGGGCCTGCTGAACTGCTTATAGAATTCACCAGAAAGGAAAAACGAGTGTTAAGATGAGCTCAGCTAGACAGAGGAGTGTATTAGTGCTGGGTTCAGGTACAGAACAACAGTCTAAGAAGTGTTTAAGTACTAGTAGACCATCATTGTGAGGGATGACTGTGTACAAAGATTTAATGTCCATGGTGAAAAGGAGTTTGGATTCACCAGGTGAAAAGAGAATGCGTTGAAGAGGTGTAGTGTATGGTAAGTGTTTTTTTATAAGTGAAGGTAGAGCAGTAACAAGAGGGGATAACAGTTTGTCAAGGTAGAAAGATAAAAGAATCTCAGATATTGCATCATATGCAAACTCTTCAGTGCTCTTTACATTGGAGAAACAGGGTGACGCCCTGGGAATCGCTTTTGCAAACACATCAGAAGCATAATGCTACATATGCCAGGTCAACCTGTCGCCACCCGCTTCAACACTGTGAATCATTCTATTGCAGATTTGTCAGTGTGTGTGGCATAACCTTGTACCATGGATCCCCCTTCTCTAGGAAACGAAAGGAGTAATGTCTCATATTTGATCTTGGCACTATGTCCCTCACAGATATGAATGAACGTTTTTCCTTTCATCCTTTATAAAGACTGTATAACTGTATTTTAACACAACTATGATAACCATTTTTAAACACAACAAAGCTTATATAAAGCTTTACATTTTATTTTTGATAATACACACACATATATATATGTATG
>NC_068996.1:24703311-24703959 GCF_001194135.2 Octopus bimaculoides | reverse complement strand
AGATATGTAATAATTTACATATGGAAAATACTGGAAGGACTGATACCAAACTTTGGCACCAAGTACTACACGAATGCCCGCACAGGTCGCCACTGCATGGTACCAAAGGTGCCGTCCACTGCATGGTACCAAAGGTACCGTCCACTGCATCTCACATAAGAACAAGGTGCTGCAACAGCCTCGGTTTCAGAGGACTTCAGCTCTTTAATGCCCTGCCAAAACATTTGAGAGACCTGCAAGACATGGATATAGAGGTCTTCAAAACAAAACTCAACACTTTCCTCTCCATGATACCAGACGAACCAATGGCTTGAAATGAGACACAGTTGAAGGCAGCGGTGTCAAATTCTCTTATACACCAGATGTGCCATCAAAACTCTTGATTGGACTATATCAGGGGGAGGAGAAGAGCCACACAAGGAACATGAAGAGAGCACAGCATAAAGACGGAAAGTCATGGTGGTGCTCCAGCATGACCGCAGCCACTTGGCTGAAACGCATAGATAAATAAATAAATCTGTATATATATATTATATATATATATACACTCTCTGAGTGGTTGGCGTTAGGAAGGGCATCCAGCTGTAGAAACTCTGCCAAATTAGATTGGAGCCTGGTGTAGCCATCCGGTTGCACCAGTCCTCAGTC
>NC_068996.1:24702930-24703301 GCF_001194135.2 Octopus bimaculoides | reverse complement strand
AGCCTGGTGTAGCCATCCGGTTGCACCAGTCCTCAGTCAAATCGTCCAACCCATACTAGCATGGAAAGCGGACGTTAAACGATGATGATGATGATGATGATGATGATATATGTGTGTATTTATAAAATCTCCAGAAGAGATAGAATAGTAATATATACTAAACAATAAAGTAAGTAGCCACATCACAGTGACAGATGAATGTTACTACTAGTTTAACCCCAAGCAGATTCTTTGCCAGCTGGTTTCCAGTGCAGAGCTTTCACTGAATAGCAGCTGGCAGAGAATCCGCCAGTAACTAGTAGTAACATTCATCTGCCACTTTGATGTGGCTACTCGCTATAATGTATATATGTATATATATATGTATGTAT
>NC_068996.1:24683897-24702244 GCF_001194135.2 Octopus bimaculoides | reverse complement strand
CCAACATAAATTTCCGGATTATCCCCACAAGGATTACTTTACACGGATTTCTACACGGATATTTACTACTGGAATGAAACTACACTTCAAGTACTGTTCTCTCTTTTTTCAGCACATCACACTCTTTACCACTTCATACTAAAAATATCCGCCTATGGATATAATAATAGATTACTTTATTTTTTCTGTCTCTGATGAAGGGAAGTACTGGATCTTCCCAGAAACAGCTGTAAGACTTTATCCATAAAATACTTCTCCAACCTTACCATTGCTCTCTTTATCTTTTTATTTTTATATATTTACATATATATGTATGTATGTATATATGTATTTATATATATATGTATGTATATATATGTGTGTATATATATGAACATTTATTGTGGTTTAGAGTCAAGATTTGACTGTTATTTTCAGCGTGGTGGTATCTCTTAGATACCCTATATTATAATTTTAAATAATTGTTACCTTTGATGGTTTTTATTCCCATGCTGGCCACTTGATAAGATCAATATTCTAAATATCGATCTTATCCTTATTTATATATATATATATATATATATATATATATATATATACAAGAGTCAGTTCTTCATAAATGCAAAACAAGGTGGAAAAAAAGTACTCGAATACTGTAGGTAGAGTAATATGTTCCCATCCGATGAACGGGAACATGAAACTCTGAGTTTTTGTGATAGTTTTACTTTTTAATAAAGTATATACATACATATATATATATATATCACCTTGACCGACCAGTCCGTCAGGCATCCATTTGACACTGCTAGTTACAGCACACTGTCCACTCCTCTCTAGATCGTGCCTTCCTCATCCACGTGGTCCCAATCGCCCTCCTAAAATCGTAACTCCACCATCATGGAGGCCTTCCAAGTAATCATTTCCATCCGTGCGGGTACCACTCGACAACTACGCGGGTCCACCAATTATTGGTGAGCCAGGCAATGTGTCCAGCCCATCTAAACTTGCTGTGTGTATATTCTATGATGACGTCCCTCTTCTGATGAGCTCGCTATTGATATGCTCTCTCAACGTGATTCCAAGCATTGACCTCTCCATGGCTCTTTGAGCCTTTACCAATCTCTGCTCTTCTCTCTTTGTTGTAGCCCATATATAATATTGCAGGTAGAACTGTGCTATTTATGAGGCTGGCACGGGTGGTCCTGTCCAACCTTCCCTTGAGCACATCCCTTATGCCATTATACGCCTTCCATCCAGCCTTTATTCTCTGCAAGATCTCCTTTTCGATGTTTCGGTGCATATTCACATAAACACACTTTATTCTGAACCACATGTGTATCAAATTCTAACAACAAACTAATGACTTGTTGTTAGAATTTGATACACATGTGGTTCAGAATAAAGTGTGTTTATGTCCCTGTAATTTAGAGGTTCGGCAAAGGAGGAGAAACTGACAGAATAAGTACCAGGTTTAAAAAAAAATAAGTATCTGTGGTCAATTCACTTGACTACTGAATCCACTCACAAGGCTGTGACTGGTCCAAGGATATAGTAGCAGACACTTGTCCAAGGTGCTTCACTGCAGAACTGAACCTGGAACCATGTGGTTGGGAAGCAAACTTCTCACCATGCAGCTATGGTTAGAGTACTATGCAAATTTACTTCTCATAATTACTTCCATGATATGTATAAGTTCATTCATAATCCAACAGAATTTTTCAAGTCAGTGCCCCAGTATGGCCATATTCCAGTGATTGGAACAAGTAAAAGATAATACTTCTTTCTTAGACATGATGTTGGATAAATGTAAACATTTTAAAACCATCTTAATTTGATGAAATTTTGTTGCTCCTTTTTCGGTCCTTGTAGGATCTTTTGCCCTCCTGTGTAGCATGGAGCACCCTACCAGAAGCTTGCGCTCTGCTAGCACAAGTCTCAGGGTCATTGAGACATAGAAACCAGGATTGGATTTTGTGATTGGTAATGTAATTCTGGACACAAAAAAAGAGATAATTATATTTGGGACACCTTTTATCATAAGTCTTCTATAGCAAGCCTGTCCTGGTTAAACAAATATCTTCACATAATTAAGCAAGAACAGCCCTTCTCCCTCCAAGGTATACTCACAGGAGTTGGACTGATTGCTCTAAGTTATATGAACCATCTTTCAATTATACAAGCTGTCCCTAAAGTTTGGACATATAGCAAATCTCATTAACTACATTTTATTACCTATATATTTTATATATTAAACTGGCACTCCATTAGTTACGATGACAAGGGTTCCAGTTGGGCCAATCAACACAAGTCTGCTTGTGAAATTAACATGCATGTGGTTGAGCACTCCATAGACACATGTACCCTTAATGAAGTTCTTAAGGAGAATCAGCACGATAAGGTTGGCCCTTTGAAAGACAGGTACTATTCATTTATGCCAGCTGAGTGAACTGGAGCAACATGTATTTCTTGAAAATATAGATTTTACCTGTGTACAAACTTTAGGGACACCCTGTAGATTGATGTTGTAGCTTACAGTTGTCTATTATAACAACTGATGTTAGCCATTTATAGCTAGGTAGACAGAGCCAGTGAGAAACCACACATTAAAACTGGTGATTGAACATAAACTGTTGATCTGTTTGTGTGCAAGGAGTCCTATATAGCATTAGGCTCAGGATACATTTTACAGTAAACAGGTTCAAGCATGGCTGCGTGATTACAGAGTTTAGTTCATAACGACATGGCTTTGGATTTTACCCTACTGTGTAGTACCTTGAGCAAGTATCAGACCAACTGATTCCTTGTGAGTTGGAATTGGTAGATGAACACTGTAACATTATGTGTGTGTGTGCTTGCATGTGTGTTGACATTCTGCATTTGAATAAAACAACAATGTCATGTTTACTTTCCCTATAAAACAATACATACTGTTATTCTGCACTTTTATAGACATCATCATCATCATCGTTTAATGTCCGCTTTCCATGCTAGCATAGGTTGGACAATTTGACTGAGGACTGGTGAAACTGGATGGCAACACCAGCCTCCAATCTGATTTGGCAGAGTTTCTACAGCTGGATGCCCTTCCTAACGCCAACCACTCAGAGAGTGTAGTGGGTGCTTTTACGTGTCACCCGCACGAAGGCCAGCCAGGCAGTACTGGCAACGGCCACGCTCAAAATGGTGTATTTTATGTGCCACCCACACAGGAGCCAGTCCAGGGGCACTGGCAACGATCTCGCTCGAAAATCTTACGAAGGCCAGTCAGGCGGTACTGGCAACGGCCACGCTCAATGGAATAAAAAAAGCCCCTCATTTGAAAAATATGAGTTGACAACTAGTTGCAAAATACTACCTCAAAAAGTTTCCTCCAAGCTATGCCAGATGGAAAAAAAATGAATGTAAAACACCTAACTACCACTAATTAACCACAGCTAGCAACACATTAAATACCAATAGCTACTACACATCAACCACAACTACCATGCATTAATTACCAATAACTACCACACATTAATAATCACCACTAAATGCCCTCATATATTAACCACCACTAAATACTACACATGAGAAAAGCATCTGGTGCACTTTGTAAGATGGTTGGCATAAGGAGGAGCACCCAGCCATAGAAACCTTAGCAAAGTAGACATTGGAGATTGATGTAGCCTTTAGGCTACCCAACTCATATCAACATGGTATAGGAGTGATAATGATGATAACCACCATTAAGAACTACAGATCAGCATCTTACTACCACACATAAATACCATACCCTTCCGCCAACCAATCACCCTTACTACACTGGGATTTCAACACCTGATTGAACCACAGGGGTACCATCATGATATACATGTTCTGACAGAGTTTATCCCACTCTAACTTCAAACATAGCCAGTTTCTTCTACAGAGATAGTGAAGCAGGAAAAGTATCAACTTCATAATTAACTAAAAATGTATTTAATGATAGCAATAATCATTGTATTACTGGTATTATCTTTTTTTTGTGTGTACTGAAGAGAGGCCTTCATTATGGTCATTGAAGCTGTTATAAATCTCCTTTACATCTTATAAATCTCCTTTACATCACACCCTATCTTCCTAAACAAGTTAAGGCATATTGGGTAATGTAGTCCTAAATCTATTCAGACAGAAAAATATTTTTTTAAAAAGCAGAGCAGTTGCAACTAGAAAGCTTTTGATCATAGATCAGCTCAATCAGAGGTGATTTGGAGCTAAATAGCAAACACAACTGAAAAAAAAGAAAGAAAAAAACACAAATAATATTTATTTTATTACATTGATAATTAAACCAGCAAGTTGGCAGAACTACTGTTGGAACATCAGGAAAAAAAGTTTTGCAGTATTTCTTCTGACTCTTTACATTCTGAGTTCAAATGCCACTGAGGTCAACTTTATAATTTTTCCTATCAGGGTTAATAAAATAAGTACCAGTCAAGTACTGGAGTCCCCCTCCACACAAAGTTACTGGTCTTGTACCAAAACTAGAAAGAATTTATTATATTGATAATTGGCAGTTGATAGCAGAATTGGTAGACTATCAGACAAAAAAAATGTCTATATAGTATTTACTTTTAGATTCTGAGTTCAAATTCCTTGCATGCTTAACATGCCTTTTGAATAAGGCCCAGTACAAATTGTTATTTAGCAACCACAGCAGAATCTGAACTCAGAATATAAAAGTTAATAGGTAAAGAAAAAACAGGATATAACCAACTCAATGAAACCTGCTTCATACCTGAAAGCTTTGGGTCAGACTGGACTCCTTACCTTAATACTATCATGCTGACTTGTCAGTTTTAATTTCCAATTTTTGCCAGCTAAGTAGATTGGAGCAATGTGAAGCAGAGGGTCTTGCCCAAGGATATATTACACATCTCAGGCTAAGAATCAAATCCACAGCATTATGACTAAGAGTCTAAAGGTAGCAAGTTGATTGAACTGTTAGAGCAACAGTAAAAATGCTCTGCAATATTTCTTCTAGCTCTTTTACTTTCTGAATTGAAATTCAACTATGGGTTGATAAAATAAAGTACCAACTAAATGTTAGTCAATAGCATCAATTAACCTTCTCTCTCTCCTCAAAATTGCTGACCTTATGTCTAAATCAGATATTATTATGACTAAAAGCCTGACTACTATATCATGCACCTTCTTGTGAAATAACTGGTCCAAGACAACATAATCTGATAATTTACTGCTTCATTAAAAAATTAACTGAAATTAACTGAAGCAAAATTATATACTTGATAATCCTAGATATTTTGAAGGCTAAGTTGACACCAACAGATCTTGAAATCAAAACATAAAGGAATCAAATTAAAACCTGCAGTATCATGTCCTCCCATCTCTCTTTGAAAGCATTTTCTAATTGAAATGTTCCATGTTAAAACCTTCCAAAACACCAGCTTAATAGTTACAAAATATACAAAATTCTTCATTATTTTCAAAATTAATTTAAACACAGGCAATATATTTCAACAGAAATATGGTAACAAAAGGGTTTAAGTATTAGATCAAATTCCTTTCCCCACTCTAAAAAGAAAATGAACCAATGGAAGAGGTATTGCTTTGTTTATACCCTTACTGAGAAGAGAGGAACACTTTAGATCAGGGGTTCCCAAACTTCTTTCACTGTGGACCACCAAAATAAGTAATTTTTTCCTGTGGACCACCAAAATTTTAAATTTATTATAAAAGAACTGCTACTCATAAATATTAGTATAATTTTCACTTTGCGATGAAAGTTCCTTTTTCGTTCTTGTAAGGGACATCACAGAGAACATCAATAACAAAACCAATTTGCAAATGCACATGATTCTCAAGAAAGCATTATTTGATAGAATCGAATAGAAAAGGTTACTGAGTCATGAAAAATACCCCTTTATTCAGAAAAAAAAAAAGCTGTACAGTTAAAATATAACAATGTGAAGGGTAAATTAAAAAATGAGGAATGAAGTTGGGATCAGTACAAAAGGTTGTGTAAATGTTTGAGGGAATATAAAAAATTGAATTAACTTAAAAATGTCAGTGACAAGTCGTCAGGAAAAATGTCAAGAAACCTTCAGTGAGACCCTTGGGCTTGCTTTTTATTCACAAGCTGAGAAATCTTTGGCTCTTTTTGGCTCAAGCGAATTCTCAAAGTTCAAATGCTGTGTTTTTAATGCACAGAAACGTGGATCCGATTGTATGCATCTGTACCTGTCCGGTACACGTCCGTGTATGATTGGATAGTTAATCGTCCAATAGGCAATGAGTGCACTCACATGTGCTCATGCATATGCAATGAGGCATATTTTGTTTGCGCGATGTATGTGTATGGAAAAATTTTAATTCTTCCGGAGAACCACAGAAAATTTTCCACAGACCATCTGAGTTTTCTTGTGGACCACCTAGTGGTCCTCATGGACCAGGTTGGGAACCCCTGCCTTAAATAATGGCTACTCTGTGTGGTAGCATAACACCTTTGACTACCCCAAATACATACATACAAAGTGACCACTCTCAATGCTAAACAGACCCCATGCTACCCCACTGCAGAGATGGATAAGGTAAGGTTGTGTGGCAAGAAGTCAATTAAAGCCTTGTAAGCGAATGAGGTAAACAGCTTCATTGAAAAGATGACAAGGGACTGAGATGAAATGAGGCTCTTGTGAAGACCCACCTACCTCAGTGAAACTGAGTTTTGGAAATGCTGTGTGTTCCACCAACATGTAACATTAAATTTTTCACACATCCTACTAAACTACATCTCCTCTTCTTCATGCACGACACTCATCTCTCCCTGCCCTGCCAACTGTATCACTGCTACCTTGTCATACCCCTATATACCCAAGTTTCACCAGTCACTGCATCTCCCCACCCCCTTTTGCATTCATGTGAACTCCCTACTTATGTACCCTGTGGAATCCTCTACCATCCCATCTATATTTACATCCTCATATCTGGAGAATATGCCCTGGCACATTGCCACCATCTCCCCCCCTCTCTCTATCTATCTCTCTTTTCCTCTCTCCCTCTGACTGGGGTAACCATGTAACTCCTTTACAGCAAGACACCTGTTTCTGTCCCACTGTTTTACTCTAACCTCTCATTATCTAATGCAAATCCACTTCCTTCATTACCACCCTTTCTCAAAGGATCTTTGTCTTGCAAGTTAGTTGGTGACCTTTCTGGTGCTGGTGTCATGTAAAAAAAACATCCAGTTCATTCTGTAAAGTAGTTGACGTTTGTCGGGCATCCAGCCATTAAAATAATGTCAAAGACCTCACCAATCCTGGTGCCACATAAAAAGCACCTAGTCCACTCTGTAAAATGGTTGGCATTAGGAAGGTCATCCAGCAATAGAAACCACACCAAAGTAAACAGTAGAGCTTGATGCAGTCTTCTAGCTTACCAGCTCCAGTCAAACTGCTTAATTCATGCCAGTATGGCAGACAGATATTAAATGATGATGATGGCACACATATACATGCATGCATACAGAATAACAAAAAAGAAAACACCAACAGACAAAATCGACCATATTGAGACCAATGGGTCAAAAGAATGTTGGTGGAAATTATAATATTATTATGTGGGAACACAAAGAAAAGATATGTTCCGTTGTGGAAATCAGCTGCCCTCCGGACACCAATGTGATTAGAAAAATGCAAGACAGAAAAGATATCTATGGATCATTGATAAGGAGTTTGCAAATCCAGTAACCAAGACACACTTTCAGGTTCATACTTAGTATTATTGAAGCAACAGAATGCATAACAACCTGTCTGGAGCAAAGTAGGGCTGAACTTGGGATCTTGGAGAGAGAATGCAAATCCTTAATCCATGCAATACAAATGATCACAATATCTAGGACTGTAAAAATCTGTAAGATCTGAAGATTTAAAGGATAATAGTTAAAACAAGATGCTTTCCTTCACAATCTTGCTACCAAGTAGGTGACTGGTCAAAATTTACTCTAATATTAAAAAGAGAAAGAGAACACACACACACACAGAGTCTCTTATTAGACAGATAGTCATGATAGGTATATTGGGCTTCATATATTTGTACAAGAGAAAGAGAAAATATAGAAAATGCATACATACATACAAGATATGCCACCAATATACATACACCATTTCTAGCTATTTCATATTTTATATCTAAATCCTTTAGTATTATATCGGGACACTTCCCCTTCTCCAGACCAAGCAATAAATAAGAAAATCACAATAGACTTACATTTTATATATGTGGTATTTGTTTGATAAATGATATTTAATTGTATTTTTGAAAATTGTTCAAAATAGAAATTTTGACATTCATACCTTTCCTTGGAACTGTCTTTCAAACTGGGTTTCTTAAAAAATTCTTGGGGTTCTGTGAGATAAAACACCTTTTAACTTTTAATAAAATCTAATAAAAAATATATTGATTGTTAAAAGATATCATTCACCATTTTTAAAATATTACACTATGCATGAATGCTCTTTTTAGAACATTTTTCTGTTTCACCTAGTTTTAATAAAATTAGGCTGGTGGGGTGAATTGTCGGTATAAGTTTTGGGGAAAAATCTAAGGGTTCCATGGCAAAATAAGTTCGGGAACAGTCACCTAAAGGCACTTATTAATAATAGAAATGAAAACAGAGAATTAGTAGGATTTAGGTGACTAAACCAAAATTCAAAACCAACTCAAAGATTTAGTCCACATTTCGTGATTGAGATATATAAACATTCTATCACTTTTCGAATAATGCTTTCCTATTATAAACACACATTTGCTTGGTATCCCGTCCTATTGTGTTTTCACTTATTATGAAAACCTGAAGACAATTGTTCTCAAACGTATTTTGTCGTGGAATACATGATTTCCCCCAAACTTACAAAACCAATAAATATCTTTATTTCACTGACAACCACCGCCACTCTAATTTTAATAAGTTGTTATTAAATTAAACGAAGCAAATGTGATGCTATGTCTATAGAGTACCTAAGTATGCGTTGGGCAGTGCAAAATATCAGTAGCAACATAGAGGAAAACACGAAAAGTGGTGAAGTCATGTCTAAGATATGTTCAAGCTTCGTTGAAGAATACGAGGACAAAATCGGAAGAATTTATAATACATCGTATCATAGACGACGTTCACGTTAAAAGTAGATGTTAGAATAATTACATAATAGGATAAGTACAACTCAAAGCATGTGTATAGATTTTTTTTTTAATCAGCAGATGTTACAAAGTGACTCAAGGGCCGAGATTTTCGCGCAGGCCCTTGAGTCATTTTGTACCTTCAGCAGATTAAAAACCATATGAATGTATATATACAGCTACTAAGTCGAGGCGAATCCTTTTTGACAATAATAATAAACGACGATAACATTTAGCAAATACAGAATTCAGGATTCCTTTGTTTTTATGTAGTTATGCCATGCCTTTTTATGCATAACTACAGGAGTTATGCCTAAAAAGGCATAACTACAGGGTTTTAGTTATGCCGTTTTTATAACAATAAACGGTTTTGATAGCACTATCCGTTATTACAAGCAACTTCCCCTATTGCACATTATATATATATATATATATAAATGCTGTCGCATGCCAAGAAAGAGATTCGGGATAACGAGTATTGAAAACACGTGTAAGGAGAGAGAGAGTAGAAACACTTCTCCTTATCAGAAACTAGTGGAAATATTTTAACAGATGGTTGGAAAACATATCAGGTTTATCAGATTATTTTTCTCTCGGAATGTTTGCAAACATTGAAGGGGAAATTAGCACGTGATTCATTTTGTGGAATGGTAAATAAACGTTTCACTACGGAAAGAGACTGTCACTTTTTTCTTTCTTTACATTTTTTTGTGCTATATACAAACGAAACATGCTGCTCAGTCTAATTACAAAAAAAGACATGGCTTTAGTGGAATTAGTTTACAAAAATAATTATAAAGATAAGTGGAATGTGAGAGTGAAAAATGTTGTTTTGGGACCAATGGTATAAATATGGTGGAGGTGGCGATTATACTCTTGTGGGCGTGGAAATGACTATCCATGCTGTAAGCGTGTATAAATATTTATTTAGATGTTGATTGAAGAATTGGCCGAATTGAAAGATGACGTAGATTTATATATAAAAATAAAATTGACAGGAGTTGCAAGTGAAAAAAAGAGATGAAATATCTTCGATGATTAGAAACTAGTTTAAATCATGTACGAACGAGAAAGCAGCCATGATTGTTCTGTCAGCTGTTATGGAAGAGGAGGAGACACGGGCAGCTTCGAGAAGGATATAAATTGTTTCATGTGTCTTTCCCACTTTTGTACCAGTACGGATGATGTTTTGACTTCCATCTGTGACGATTAAGCTAAAATATTTTCTTTGATATTAACACACACACATTTATATATATAGAGATATATGTATATAACGTGTCCATACGAAATAAATATATCGAATTGTTTTATAGCAAAACAAATGAAGGGGACTAAATAATAAAAAATTTGACACATCTTCACTTGCCAAAAACAGGCAATAAATAAATAAATATGGTTAGCCATTAAGTAAGTGTTGTTCAGCTCTGGGCCATCCTTGTAATCGAAGTCACGACAGTCACGTTTTTTCTTTTATTTCGTTTATCTTATACACGATTATATGATCTGATGTGCCCCCCCCCCACATTTTCCTTATTTTGAGAAAAAGAAAACAGTAGAGATAAATGGAAGGTTATTTTGTTCGACTGATCATAGAAAGGCTTCTCACGTTGGTTCGTTATATTTAAACAAGTGGGTGGAAGTGTCTTGGCAGTTGAATAATTAAAATATGAGTTCCCACAGTGAAACAACGATGTTTTATTATCAATCATTGCTTACACTCAACGTAATTAACTGGTAGCGAAAAGTACCTCAATAATATTTCCTTTTACACGATAATACTGTTATTTACAATAAATATTCTAACTTTCAGTCTTATTTTCTCTTCGTTGCTTGGTTGTTTTGGTTTTCTTATTTCTTTTACAACAGTAGACATGATGTCATGGAGCACTGACTGGTTGGATACATCAACAAACTTCAACGGTTGTTTCCTCGGATATTTCATTTATTTTAACCTATTATTTTTTTTCTTCTCTTAATCGTGTATTAATATATATTTTTAATTTCCTAAGATTTGAAACGAAAATATAAACACACACATAAACTGTTTGAATCAATAACTTTTTCACTTTATAATGTTTAAATAAAGCACTTGTTTGTTTTATGTTTATTAATGTCACCGACCCAGTCAGACACTGGAACGAACATTCAAGATGATTCAGCCTCATATTTATCAGAGCACCTTCCACCGAAAAGAAAGAAAGAGCGAGAGAGAGAAAGAAAGATCAATAATTTCAGGAATATTTCAACAGCTACAGTTGTTAAAACAACTCCCTCGCTTCTATTTCATGTCTTGTCTTCTTCCACATTCTGTGTGTGTTATTGATTTTCATTGCTATTTAGTGGTTAGTTATTTTCAATTGATTTTTATTATTTTAGGAAGAAAAAAGAAAGGAAGCGAAACGTTAAGAGAAACATTCATAAAAGATAGGATGGGGAATGAGAGATAGTGTTTAGAGCAAAATTGAAGAAAGCAACGCGATTCAATGATTTCAAATTTGTGAAACCGAAAAAATGACGAGGGAGATTCTCATTAATTAGGTCTAATTATCAAAACACGAACAGTAGTGTCTACTTTATTACACACACATATATATATATTTAAAAGGTATGTATACATATTGGTAGTTATGCTGGTAAATTCATGTGTGTATAAATAGAGATATATAAAGTAAAATATGGAAAATACATTTTATGTATACACATGCCGCTTATTAATAGATAAATAAACGACTTGTGTTGACCTACTAAAGTAGTAAACATCCTACCTTACCGTTTATCATCCTGGGACCAAGAACTTTTAACACTGACGAAAAATCTATATCCTAAGCTAGCTGGAAATATCCATGTTCGGCCCTGCCTACTTTACATGCAATAAATTCCAATATAAACATTAACTTTTGCCATCATCAATCAACATCTAACTGTATTGTAGTCGCAAATATTTAAATACCCGAATAAGTATATTAAATAACATTAAAAATTTCTATCTCTGCATTACTAAATCCAGCCTTCTGTATTTTATTTTGCTGTGTTTAAACTTTTACTGAGTCAACTCAATGTTTAAGGCGTGGAAACTCGACGTTCTACGTGAACAGACTTGAAAGAATGGTGCGTGCGGAAGAGGGAAAGCCTGCGTGGCATTGCTGAGGATAACATGTGCCTAATAATCGACATTCTTAACAATTGAGAGACAAGAAATGTTGTTGGAAATGCGAAACTAGCACACACTTATGTAACATACTTAACACATTTCAATCTGAAAAATTGGGAAGGAGAATAATAAGAATAATTAGTTTCTATTTTAATTAAAAGACCAGTAGCTTTCAAGGGATGGACCCGGTCGATTACATCAATCCTACACTTCAATGATACTTTATTTCATCGACCCCGCGGGATTTGAACCTAGAAAGTGAAGAGAAACTGTTTCATAATAATAACCGTTTCTAGTTTGTAATGAAAAAGAAAACCGAGGAGGATGTGTGAGTGTATATGATATATAAATTGTTGAACAAAATAATAAATTACTGAGTCACGGTAGATGTGTTAAACTAGCACTTGCAATGTAGATATTTTCAAATATATTTTGCGCTTCACTTTGCGCGCCCCGCGTCTTCTACGGAATACTATAGTTATCGAAAAGAAACCATTTGTCATGACCTAAATAAAAGATACTTATATAAATAATTTTCCTCGCAGTCAGCCTTGAAGTGAGTGAACCAACTTCAGTTTTCAGGACAAATATGTGTGTGTGTATATTATACATCTATCTATCTATCTATCTATAAATATATATATATATATATATATATATATATATATATATATATATATATATATATATATATATATATATATGTGTGTGTGTATAGATATACGTACACACATGTATATGTATACGGTGTTTTCGAAATGGATTTAAAGAAAAAAGATTACTGGTCTTTAATTTATTTTTTCATTTATATTGAATTCCTTCTTAATACTTGATACCTATTTTAGATAGATATTTAGAATATTTTGATCCGTTATGAAACAAAAGATCAACAAACTATTTATTGATTAAAAATGAATAAATATTTCGTTTAATTCACATGCCAAAGAAGCAAATGACAGCAATATTAATGATTAGGATGAAAGTAGCAGGTGTGAAGAAGATAAAATCACCAAAGCCAACAGGTTAGGTACAAAACAAATGTGAGATTAGAAATGTAATTTATTCCTTGAAATATCATATCCATATTTACGTCATCTTTGAAAAAAAAAAGACATTTATAATAAGGATCGCTCCATTTAGATATCTCTTGCGTCTAATTTAATAAATTTTCATTAACATGAATACACTTACAAAATCAAATAATTTAAAACTATTTTTGTCATAGTTTGAAATATTTCTGCTATGTTAATTTTAATGCAAACAAAGGATGCTTTAAATCATTCATATAGAAAAAAAAAAAGCTTCTTGTTATGTAAAAACAAATGTCTTAAGAAATTATAAATATTAAAAATAATTTTGTTGATAGTAAAAGATATGTGCATTTGTCCAATTTTTGCCCTTATCCTTTAGACAAGACTTATATCTTGACGTCTCAAATGAACTGAGTTTTTTCCTATTTCTTTTGATGGGGAGAAGTTGTCTCCAGAGCAATTTTAGGATAGATTTATTAGTCTGCAGAGTTTAGGGTGAGGTTAACATTCTGTTTCAACATGTGGGTTGTTGATGGATAAAAAACAATAGTAATATTTATCTCTGTCCTAGACAAACAAGAAGCCAATGAATCATACATAGAGAGCAGCATGAAAGAATATGGATGACCTAATCTGTTCAATTTAACAACCAACATCTGGCTTTTTGAGATCCTTTTGCTAAATCCACAATATTGCAAGCATTTGAACTACACCTCTGGTATGAGAATAAGCAGCTATCTTGATGCGTTATTTCCTTACTGAATCTTTCCTTCCATAAGCCCACTGTTTGTTAGAGGGTGCAGATGAAAGTTGTTTTCCAATAGAAATTCAACCTAATAAATTAACACATGGTGATGCACCTGTATGCTTCCAGCTTTGGACTGTGGAGTCATATACTTTCTCATCACTGAGAACAGATTTTGTCATCATCGGACACCGATGGACTACCTACCATATATATATAGCCATCCATTCATTCACTTAGACTTACAGAGATCAGAGATCAAAGAAGTAATAGTAACTCTCAAATCCTAGCTTAATCTCCCTTACTCTGTTGCTAATCTTGAAGTTCCCGAAATGGTTGAATGGTTGAAGGCACATTTGATTACAATAATGTGTGTGAGTGTATACACAGGATTCTGGGTTCACTCCCACTGTTATGGCACCTTGAGTAAGTATCTTCTACTATAGCCTCATGCCAACCAAATATTATGAGTGAACCTAGTAGACAGAAACTAAAAGAAGCCTGTCATGTATGCATGTGTGTGTGTTATTGTCTTCCTGCCTTCCATGATAGTTGTAAACAAGTGTCCCTGTCATGCAAGTGGTGTTTTGTTTCCAATATTACCTGTAAACTTATCTGATTAAGGGGCATACCTTACTTGGAAACAGGTGAGGGTTGGCAACAAGAAGGGTATTCAGCCATAGAAAATCTGTGTCGACAAATTCCATTAGACCCATGCAAGTATGGAAAAATGAACATTAAAACAATAATAATCATGATGATGATATATGTGTGTGTGTAAATATATATATATATATATATATATATATATATATATATATATATATATACACACACATATAAATTGAAGAAATTGGATTCAACAAGAAGGAGTACGGTTGGACAGTTATTTTTTAATCACTACAGTTGTTTCCACCCAATGTGGTTCTCCAAAAGTACAGGTATTTGATTATGCAACTGTTTGTTTGCATAATGAGATCTACTTGTGTTTCCTCAGGTGATATTCAAGTGTTGTCTCTGTTAGTTTAAAATCTTCAACTTCAAGGCCATCCCATCCGTCTGTCTTGGTTTGAATTTTGTAGCAGTTGGAAGATTCATGTTGCTTGGTGGCAGAGTGTGTTTATTTGAGTCCAACAAACACACTTTGCCAGCAAACAACATGAATCTACCAACTGAATCTACAAAATTCAACATGAATCTTTAAAATTCAAACCAAAACATACGGATCTTCTTTACTCTTTTACTTGTTTCAGTCATTTGATTGCAGCCATGCTGGAGCACCACCTTTAGTCGAGCAAATCGACCCCAGGACTTAATCTTTGTAAGCCTAGTACTTATTCTATCGGTCTCTTTTACCGAACCGCTAAGTTATGGGTACGTAAACACACCATCATCGGTTGTCAAGCAATGCTGGGGGGACAAACACAGACACACAAACATAAACAAACGCATACATACA
The DNA here is from genome assembly GCF_001194135.2 of Octopus bimaculoides. Classification (NCBI taxonomy): domain Eukaryota; kingdom Metazoa; phylum Mollusca; class Cephalopoda; order Octopoda; family Octopodidae; genus Octopus; species Octopus bimaculoides. The sequence continues at coordinate 24,686,723 of NC_068996.1, read as the reverse complement.
TATGTATATGTATATATACATATATACAATGGGCTTCTTTCAGTTTCCATCTACCAAATCCACTCACAAGGCTTTGGTCGGCCCGAGGCTATAGTAGAAGACACTTGCCCAAGGTGCCATGCAGTGGGACTGAACCCAGAACCATGTGGTTGGTAAGCAAGCTACTTACCACGCAGCCACTCCTGCACCTATACTTATTTTTTCCACTTTCAGCGCAAAATCTTCCCTTGTTCAGTTCCAAAAAGCTTTGTAACTTTAGGTATACTGAAAATGTAAACTGGGTCACAGTAAATATGATTGAGTGAAATATTTTTTGAAACAATCTGGAAAGAAATGAAAATGCATTAGTGGCTTTATAGTTTTGAAGTGTTGATATGCTTGGGAGAACTGGAAAATCAGGTGTTGTTATGTGATAATAAAGATGCGATGTGATAATAAAGATATCTTTATTATACATGTGATAATAAAGATACGTTTCAAATTGTTCATGAAATACCCATTTATAATATATTATGCCCCTTAGTCTACTTAAATTCAGAGCTAAATTTCTAAATAACTTAAAAAAACATGTAGCTTTATAGTTTTTAATAGTAGTTTATATATATATATATATATATATATATATATATATCGTGATTGAACCAAATTTGATGACTGGCACCTGTGCCAGTGGAGCACTAAGAGCACTATACAAGCGTGATCATTGCCAGAGCAGCTGTCTGACTTCCGTGCCAGTAGTATGTAAATAGTATCATTTGAGCGTGATCGTTACCAGCATCGCCTTACTGGCACTTGTGCCCGTGGCACATGAAAAAACATTCAAGCGAGGTCATTGACAGTGCTGCTGGACTGGTTCCTGTGCAGGTGGCACGTAAAAAACACCATTTTGAGCGTGGCCATTGCAGTACCGCCTGACTGGCCCTCGCGCTGGTGGCAAGTAAAAGCACCCACTACACTCTCAGAGTGGTTGGCGTTAGGAAGGGCACCCAGCTGTAGAAACTCTGCCAGATCAGATTCGAGCCTGGTGCAGCCTTCTGGTTCACCAGTACTCAGTCAAAGTGTCAAACCCATGCTAGCATGGAAGGCGGACGTTAAACGATGATGATGATGATGCATATATCTATATGTGTATGTATTTTTGTGTCTTTGTTTTTTCTCCCTCACCACCCTGTAACTTAGTGGTCCAGCAAAAGGGACTGATAAAATAAATATCAGGCCTTAAAAAAAGTAAAAAGTCCTGGGGTCGATTTGTTTGACTAAAACCCTTCAAGACGGTGCCCCAGCATGGCCACATTTAAATGACTGAAACAACTACACACATACAAACATACATACATACATACGTACATATGTGCATATGTGCATACATGTATGCGTGCCTGCATACATGCATGCATGCATGTCATCATTTAACATTTATCTTTCGTGCTGACATGAACTGAATGCTTTAATAGGATGTGATAAGTCAGAGGACTGCATCATGCTTCCATATTTGCTTTGGCATGGTTTCTATGGCTGGATGCCTGTCCTAACAACAACCACTTTACAGAGTGCACTGGATCTCATTTCTTCATGGCACCAGCATTAGTGACTTCATCATTTAATCATAAATCTCTGGACCAGTGGTTCCCAAACTGTGCGCTGCAAGATGTAATTAGGTGCACCTCGAAAAAGATATTTCAAAATATGAAAAATACAAACTGAAATTCACTTGAAAGTTCATATATAAATGTCAAAGTGGCACCCCCCCCCTCAAAAAAAACAACTAAGTACTATGTTCTAAACTAAGAACAAGAGGTGGTTGTGTCATTCAGTTCATTTAGGCTAGTATGACAGTGTTATTTAATTATGAATTTGAACTGAAATATATGAAGTTGAACTAAATCTTTTAATACGTCCTCACATATTGCACCTGTATTTGAATTTGTTTTCATTCATATAGTGGTGAGAACTTTCATCTTTTCAATTAATTTTGAAAAAGAGTCCGATATGATATGCTGCCTCTTCTCACAGCTTACTAGTAAATTGTCTCAGTTTCAGTTTGACTCTGTACTCTTTGTGCAAGACAATCCATATTAACAAACGAAATTACCCATGAAATGGAAAAGTTTATGAAGAGGAAACATAACCGTGATGATTATGAATTTGAAAGTGAATGTTCTTCAAAAGCAACGAAGTGTAGTGATGATAATGCAAAAGCTTGACCCAATCATGGATATTGTAATAGCTATTTAAAGTTTGGGTTTCATTGGACTGGCAACGAGGATCAACCTCTTTCGCTCTGTGTTGTTTAGGTGAAAAGACATGTTACCCAGCATGACTTCCTTTTGTACCCCACTAAAAACACACCCTTTTTTTACTTAATTTTTTTTTCTACACAAACCCCAGTTTTCGGCTATGGAGAGTACGAGTCTGCAAAAATATTGGCAAAAATCAGCATTTTGAAATTATCCCTCTCCTCCTCCTAAATTCTTCATTTTTAACTTTTGCAGAAAAATTTTTGTTTTCAAAATATGTGGAAAATACGGAGAATATGAATGATTCTGAAAAAAATTTCCAAAAATTTTTGTAAAATTTTTTTTCGCAAATTTTTTTTTGTCAAAATTTGCAGAAAAATAGAGAGATTATGATTCTGAAAAAAATTTCTAAAAATGTTTCTACTTAGGGTTAGGGTTTTAGGGTTAGGGTTAGGGTTAGGGTTTTAGGGTTAGGGTTTAGGGTTAGGGTTTTAGGGTTAGAGTTATGGTTAGGGTTTTAGGGTTCGGGTTAGGGTTATGGTTAGTGTTTTAGTATTAGGGTTAGGGTTATGGTTATGGTTAGGGTTGG
>NC_068996.1:24669149-24682780 GCF_001194135.2 Octopus bimaculoides | reverse complement strand
CCTATCATAGTAGGTGCCTTAGGTATAATAAAAAAATATTCAGACAAATACATAACAAAAATACCAGGACTTACAAATATATATAACATACAGAAAATTGCACTACTGGGTACTGCACACATTCTACGCAAAACACTTTCAATACAGTAAACATAAGAGCACCACAGCAAACCACAGCACATACCCAAGGCGCACAGAGCTGCGCTCGGTAGTGAAGTGAAAGCACGTTATAAAAATAAAACTACTGAACAATAATAATAACAACAACAACAGAATACATAGGAAAAGCATTAGAGAAAAGGAAATGATAGGTAGATTGCACGAATTGTGGAGAGAGTGAGAAGTGTATGGTGAGAGGAGGGCAGTGGTTAGAGGTACATATGTGTGAGTCAATAAAAAGTGCTTCAGGTGAAAAGAAAAGATAACAGGTAGCACCACAGATAGGGTGATCAATGGAATGTGAGTGGAGAAGGACAATGTTAAGAGCAAAGGATGAATAACAGGGAAATGTTTTCGCAGAGTCGGAGAGGAAAATTGATTGCACAGAAATGGATGGCGAGATATATAAATTCTGTCTCCATTTAATTATAGCAGCAGCAGCGAACTGCAGGTGTTAGGAGGAGATGAAGGGTTAGTAGGAAGGTTTGATAGGGACAAAGGTGAGAGGTCTGGTAGTGTGCATATACATTATGCTTCCAGGACCTAATATGTGGTCCGTGAGACCATATATTATTAATCATCTGGTAAAGTAAGTTGAATAAGTGGCTCTCCATTGGTTTCAGGATGAGCATTCAATAGTTCAATCAACTGAGATACAAGCTGATTGAATAAACAGATAAATGGTTGAGTATTCCACAAGCTTAATGTATGCTTAATGCAATCCTCATGTTAGATCAACATGATACTGTGTGTCAAGGCTGTTTTTTTTTTTATTACAGATACAATCAATTCAGTAGACTCTGCACAGGTTCCATCAACCTAAGAGAAGGGATTAGTGACAAGTGTTATTGAGAAAAAGAAGAGTCAGAATGAAAAGGTGATAGGGTATAGGTTGTGGAAGAAGTGGTATCTAGGGTTAGCCTACATTATAAGGACAAGTATGGATGGAAAGTGTGAGAGAAATGGAAGAGGACAGAAGCAATAGGCTTGGGTAGAAAGGAATCTTTAGAGTATTGTTGAAAGGAAGAGAAGTGTGGAGGTTGGGCAGAGGATTGGATGAGAAAGGTTGGTGAGGGTGCAAAGAAACTGTGGGGAAGAACCAATGAGAGACAATGATTCAGTGGGTGAATGCTGCAAAGGCTCCCAAGGTTGCACAGAGAGTGAGAGAGAGAACAGCGGATGGGTGCATATCTATATATACACAGAGTATTCAGGCTAAATTTGACTATATATCTCCTTTTTTTTTTTGTCAGGAACTGCTTGATGTATAAGCAAACAGTCAATGGCATTGGAGAACATAAAGATTAAGGTTGTAGTTGAGAAAAAGTTAGCTGACATGGAGGACTGGAAGCCATCTGAATACTGGAAAAGAGTTACCTGTATCATGATGATTCATACCAGATATCAAAATGCCAATATCAGGACTGCTGAATGCTATAAGACATGACAGGGACAGCTGCAACAGAAACTTCAAAGCCATGGCCAGCAGGAAGGGACACAGCAAGTGTATCACTGCAGCTGAACATTGAAACTCATCTCCACATATTTGAACAGGGCCTGAAGCTCTATTCAGATGGAGAGGGTTGCTACTGGAATGTTATGTGTATAGCAGCAGGATTTGACTCCTTGTCATACCCCCAGAAAGAGTTAAAAGTGGTTGTCAAGAGACACCACCACCACTACCACTTGTGTCTTCTACTATAACCCTGGGCTGACCTATGCTTTGTAAGTAAACATAGTACATGTAAATTGTGTGACAGCCCATTATATGTAAATATATGTACATATGTATATCATCATCATCATCATCATCATCATTTAACATCTGTTGTCCATACTGGCATGGGCTGGACGGTTTGACCAGAACTGGTAAGCAGAACTGCACAAGGTTTCAGTCTGGTTTGGCATGGTTTCTATGGCTGAATGCCCTTCCTAATGCCAAACATTTTACAGAGTAAGCTGGGTGCTTTTTATGTAGCACTGGTATGGATGCTTTTACATGACACTGGCAAAAGTTCTATTATGTGGTGCTGGCACAGGTGCTTTTTATGCGGCACCGGCACAGGAGATTTGCAGGCCAATCCTCTTCAGCAGTTAGGGTGGGGGCAGATTTGACACTTCTGCTGTTGAGGACAGGTCTTCTTGAGCATGGTAAGGTGCCAGATATCAATGTATGTATGTACGTACGGGCATGCATGATGAATCAGTGCCAGGCGTTGTTGGCAGAGTGTAAAGAAGCGGCCAGAAGGCAGCAGAGAAATATGTCGAAAGAGAGGAAGGGATTCTAGAAAGTTCCTGGCTCTGGGTAAAAGAAAATACAGGAAGATCAGTTAATTATGATTTTATTCAATATATTCCCCTTTCAGTTTTGTACACTTATTGCAGCGGTCCTGTAGTTTTTCTAAGCTCTGTAAGAGATCTCAGAATGTTAGGCTGCCAACCAGGTCTTTTGTAATACCCTTAAAGCCAGGAACTTTTCAGTACCTTCTTGTATATATGATGTGTTTCATCTAGCAAATTCATTCACAAGGCATTGGTCAACATAAGGTGCTGCACAGTGTGACTGAACCTGAAAGTACATGGATGCAAAGCAAGCTTCTTAATCACACAGCATTCCTGAGTACAAAGTATCATAGGACTTTATATTCTTGCTTGCAAACTGTATGTTTGCATTGAGAGTAATCAATTGAATTATTTGGACATGTACTTAAGAATTTCTCGACTCTTACTGTTCATGTTAGTGACAGGAGGAAGAATTTGACTTCAAAATGTACAGGATCTAAACAGGTACTACAAAGTATACTAACTGAGCTATTTAGAGTTCTGTCAATCAACAATCTGGACTGATATTGGTTCTTTATTTGTCAACTTCAAAAGGATAAAAGGCAAAGTTGACTTAGATGAAACCTGAACTCAAAATGCATTGAACTGGAACAGATACAGCAAATAATTTTATCCAACATTCTATAATTTTGCTAATTCGATACTAATATGTATCACTTTTCATTCCCCCATATACGATTTGTGTTTCATCCCTCCAGGGTGAATAGAATTAGTACCACTAAAATACTGGGGTGAATTCGTTTGAATTCCACACCAAAGTTTGCTCCTTTGAACCTGTGTTAGAATTATTGGTGTCTTTAAGTTGGTAGTTTTTCTTGTCAATCATTTCAACTTTCTACAGATGTTGTACTTTCTTCCTTTCACTGGTTAAAGCTTTAAGCTGTGCTTCTACACAGTGATGTTAATAAATGCATTTGTGAAGGCAGTGAGCTAGCAGAATCATTAGCATGCTGGGTAATATGCTTAGCGGTATTTTGTTTGTCTTTACATTCTGACTTCAAATTTCACTGATGTCAACTTTGCCTTTTATCAGTGAATTTAATCGATAATTTGGGATTGATTAAATAAGTACCAGTTGAATGCTTATCCCTTCTCTGAAATTGCTGACTATGAGCCAAAATTTAAAATCAATATATGCAATTGTGAAAGGTGGTAAACTGACAATTGTTAGAGCATCAGACATAAAAATAACCTACAGGTTTTCTTAAAGCTCTTTACGTTTTGAGTTCAAATCATGCTGAACAAAATTTTGCCTTTTGCACCCCGCAAGGACTGATAAAGTAAAGTGCCAATCAAGTACTGCCCTTACACCTAAATTAGAAATCATAAAGTGGTGAGCTGGCAGAATCATCAGAACATCAGAAAAAAATGCTTTGCAGTATTTGTTCCAACTTCACCTACCATCCTGAAATTAAAGTATCAGTGAAGAAGCAGGGATGGTGGCATCAACCAAACTTCTCCCCTCAAACCTGCTAGCGTTGTGCCTAAATCAGAAACCACTCTATGTATTTGTGAAGGTTAGCAGTATTCTCTGCACTCAGTGATTTCTTTTTGTTTTTTGTCTTGAATTACCAAATAAAAAATATGGAGAAGGGAAGTAGGAAGAGTTTGACACTCAAAATCTATTTGAATTACATTAAAAATTTTTGTTTGACAGATTTAAAATATTTATTTATAAATACATACATTTTGGACTATAAACGAGGTGTCAAATCCAAAGTTATTTGCCAATAAAGTTTTAGGAAATGGAAGTATTCAAGTTCAGTGTGTTCTATTTTTCATGGAGTATCATTGAGTGCTAAATTAGACAGTACAATTCTGATTAGACTTTCTGTTGTAAATAGCAAAATATATCCTTGTGATTATAATTTAGTGGAGGAATATTTGATTGGCGATCCAAAGATGGTTGCTAATCACCTAGGTGGGGACGGCAATAAGTATACATGTGTATCTGCATCCAGCATCTTGTTAATCCTTAGAAAAAAAATTCTGTCACCATAAAGAAAGGCTAATTCTTTAATTATAAGGAAATGGAAACATTAAGTTTTGTACATTCCAGTCTCTTAGTAACCTCCAAGATCTTACAAAATTGCAAAGAAAAACTAATGTATCAGTTTTAAAATTTTAGAATTTCAAGAAAAACTTCATGAAACTATGAAGTAATTGAACCTTAGAACAAATTTTATGCAACAAGGAAGAAGTGTTTCAAGACCGAAAGCTAGCATATAATTGTTATTTGAAACACAAGACACAAATCACTGACCAGTGCTACCCAGAGCTTGCTTTAAGTATTGATTACTTGGGCATTTACCTAGGGTGTCATGATTTGTGTTTGACATTTCTGAAATAAAAAGACAAAATGAAAATAAAATAAATACTTTAGTCTGGTATTTACATATTCAACTGCTAATGAAAATTAAAAAAAAACACTTTAAGAGTACCAAAATTCAACTTGCCAGGATAACCAGCACCGTTAGGGTAGGTTCTGTGACTACCCTATAAGTTATATTTGGAACTTCTTTCTTTGCCAAAAACTTCCCAAATAATTTTGATTGAAAGGGAGTTATAAATGATGATATTCCTAAGAGACCATAAAATTTCCATTCTATCATTCAGTCCTTTCTTAGGAATGACGTCTTACTAATAGAGTGTTGGTGGTGAAATAGTTGAATGGATAAAATATTTAATTAACAACTTAACAATGTGTATGTTTATTGCTCCAAGTTGTTGAGGTTACTTAATGGTTTAATGCTTCAATTTTACTATTTTAGACTAATGTCCAACAAATGGGAAAGTTTTTATCAAATCTATTTTAAGTTACAGATTCCATAACAGTAACCAGTTATCATTTGAAGACGTAATTTCATCATTTGCTACATACGAACAAATAGAATTAGAAGTCGTACAAAAGCAAACATGTCTCTTGCATTAGATAAAACGACACCAGCTAATTAGGTTGGTAATTGACCTGACAAAAACGTGGACCTCTGTATAGTTGTTTGACCAACTAGAAATAGCCACCAAAATCCCCCTTTGAATACACATGGTATTCTTGAAAAGCAAAGGGGGCACATTGGGTAATGTACTTCAAAATATGCAATGCTCATGGGGACAGCATAGTCATGGTTAGAAAATACCCTTGATCACAGGTTTACCTGATCAGTCATGGCTGATTTGGAGCTAAATATGTCATATATCTAAATTTTTAAAGTGAGTTATTGCAATAATAATTTAAATTTTCCAGATGATTAATCTATTTTCTTTCATGTTTTACACTAATAATCGGCATAATAGATACAAGCTGATATTAAATGTTTACACTTTTATTACTACTATAAGTGTCTATAAATTTATGGCTTTGTGCCAAGGAAACCATTATTATCGTTAATGCATGGAAAATGTGGAACATGTAAATTCATGGCATCCATTCTATTTATAGTATATGATTATTTTTTTTTTATGCTTTTGTTCAGAAAGTAAGAAGTTCAGCTTTATATGTATGCATGTGTGTGTTGTATATATATATATATATATATATATATGTGTGTGTGTGTGTGTGTATGTATATATATATTTTTTTATTAGCACTTCATTGCAGATATCTTTACACTTATGACAGTTAATCCATAATCATAATTAATTCACCCATAAATTGATTACAAGATGTGAATTAATGGCTAACTCATTTTTCTTGTTTGTTTATTGGGGGGAAAATGGCATGTCTAAAATGCAGCCCACCCACTTTGATAGCACCAGCACTGAATTTTACAGAGGGAAATCTTTCATATAAAGAAGAAAGGAAAAGAAAAAAGAAAAAACATGCACAGCAAAATCAACAATTGATATTTCATTTTTTATGTAAATATGTTATTTTTGTCTCAATAAATTTATTATCAAGAATGGAATCGTAGAATTGTAAATCCAACATTGAAAATGGTAATTTCGCAAATAATTTTTCGGAAAACACCAGAAAATCCCTCTCCAGTATGAAAACCGTAACTATCAACGGTGTCTTTATTTTCCATGTAACAAACATAAATAGAGAGTGAAAACGAAATTGTTAAAGTCTAAGAGAGAATAAGTAGAATGTAACACGAATGGAAGTGAAAGACGAAAAGAATATCGCGGAGAGGAGACACTATAAAGGCGGGGACTTCTAGCTTTGCAGCTGACTTCCTGTTATATAGCGTTATGACCGGAAGTAACGAGACATCATCATGCGCGTACCTGCTCGGTCATATCTATTAATTTCTAACCAATTATCCTCTTGTTTTTTTTTCCATGTTACATGTCGTATATGTGATGAACCAGTCTAAAGTAGTTCTTTTTTTTATTTTTCTCTGTAATTTTTCAATCAAATAGGAAATTAGCTTCCTGTTATGTGATTTACCGATAAATGATATTTAATAACGATTATCGCTTCAACCTATGTAAAAATAATTATTTGTTGAAACTTCTCTCTAGTTAAAAAAGCACAGATTTGTTTCTGTGTTCACATTTTGATATTTAGGTTTGTTTCTTTCGTCGTACAGTTGTCTGTCATTTCTTCCATGTGTTTATTAATTTTTCCTGTGTGCGTGTGTGATGTAAACTCTATTTAAAAAAGAAAAACTTTTGTGTAGTTGAAACTCTGTACTTTATAAGTTAACTTTAAATATCTGTTTAAATTAATTATTTTCATTAGATATTTTAAAATTACAATTTTCATTTAAATGTATAATTGAAATAAAGTAATTCTATCGATTTCTTGATAAGTGGGGTGAATTATATTAAGATAAACTGCTAGCTACTTGCAACCATCGATTATGACTGACAATGCATTTTGCTTGCAATTAACCTGCCGCAGTAGCAGCCGTGATACATTTACTGAATTTGAGAAACTTCGGCCTTTTAGGGCAGCAGTGGTTCTCAATCTTTTCTGTTCCGTATCCCCATGAAATGTTTAATTTTCGCATCCTCTACAAAGCTAATGTCACACGAAGATGTAAAAGTCAATTTTCTATTAACTAATTATTTTAAAAAATTGAATAATATATAGTACTCTGGGTGAATATCTTGCCCCCCCCCCTCAATGCTTTTGACTCAGTTCATAAAATGTAAATTGAGCTGTTCGTAAAAATTGTAAACAGTAAAATCAATTACAACTGTGAAACAAAATTCTATGACTCTTTATTCCTGTCTTTATCAAAACAGATTTTATTTGCTGATTATGATCTGTAAGTCTGATTGTAGATTCAGGAGATTTTTAGCTTTTGTCTTAATAAAAGACAATTGAATCCATATTCGCACAAGTGTGTCATTTTAAATACAATGAAGATACAGTCATTGGTCATAATCTTTTAACAATTAAACCTACGTTTAAAGTTTTCGTGTGAATAAAGTTATTTTTAAGAGTGAGTTAATCATTTTATTCCGATATGATAGAGTGTATACTTTTCCCTTTGTCGTGGCCCCAAGGGAAGTGGTGACACCCCAACTTAGATGCCCTTAATCAAGCTTTCGCAACGGCTTCGGTAGTGAAACCTCAGTTTTTAAGCGCGTAACTATGTTTTATTCAATATAAATTATATTGTTGCTTATGTTTTCGTAGTTTTGTTGCTACTTTTTCAAATTTTCACGGCTACATATATTTTATTAGTTTCAAACAAAAATATTTCATTTTAGTTTCCATGATGGGTTAGAATAGCACATGGAACATTCTATTGTCTCTGTGGCACTTATCATAATCATTTCTAGGTGGTGGATCAAAGAGGCAGTTCAAAGATAAGCAGAAGAGGAACAACATTAATATTAAACGAGGAGAATATATCCACTTTGGTGGTCTCACTGTTGGAATGGTACTGAAGATAGGGAGGAAAACGTTACGAAGCACTACCAAGAGAAGTGTGCTAAAAGTAGTACTTGATCTTTTCAACCAGGCATTTACATGTCCCGTCTGCGAACCGTAGCAAGCACACCAAAGTTGGGATGCACATTCATTAAAACATTCAGAAATGAACATAGTCGTTATCACATATGATGGATGAACAATCTTATGCAAATCAATATATAAATTATATGTAGTTCAAATTTACAGAGAACAACAGACGAAGACAGGTGTAGTAACAAAAAGCAGGTGTATTAGTTCAACACTCGGTAAGAATGGAAAAATCTTTTACGTTTCGAGCCTACGCTCTTCGACAGAACGGATTAAGAAGAGGGGAGGAGGAGAGAATGAAAAAAAAAAAAAACAGAGAGAAAAAAATGTGTAGGGATTCATGGTTCAACATGATGAAACAGCCAGAGTAGCCAGTATATATGTACATAAATATATATAGCATCAAAGAAAGAGCTTCTACGTGGCCACTCGATCTGCTAGAAACAATAACTACATTTTTATTATATTACACCCTATTGTCTTAAAAGATGTCTGGAATATCTTCAAGCACAGATCTACATCATCAACAACAACACTATATAACATATGTAACCAAACTAGTACCCTACCTCAAGTTACTACCTTTCGCCAACCTGAGGGATTAGCTTAAGAGATGTAGTAGATAACACTTCCAAATAATACTTGCACAAATACAAACACACATGCCTGCACACACACAAGATAATAAACGAATATATATATATGCACACATGCACGCACATTTTCTTGACTTGTATTTGTTTACATATGTTTATCAGTTATTAAATTACATAATGACCCCAATATAACTAAGTGATATGGCCTGTCGCGAGACAGGCAGGCCTAACGATCTATGATACAGCGAAGAGTGTGAGAGTTGTGCGTTTTATATATTAAAATACACAACGCATTGGGTTGCAATTTAAATGATGAAATCGAGACCAGCAAGCAAGTAAACGACTTCACAGCATTCACATGCTCCACCTCTTTCGTACAGCTACACTCCACTCCAAACCTGCTACTCAAACCTACACTTGACTCACACTTACATCCAACTCTCCCCTTACTTTTCAATCAGCATTGTTACAGTTGTCATGTTCAGGCTGCTCTCGTCAGCTACTCATGTTTCTTTCGAGATAATGAGAATGTTTAACGGACTAGGCCTGTTAGTAACAAAGATGACCATTTTAAATGAATCCGATTATTCCAAGTTTATTTTTTCCCCGTTCATTTAAGGAGATTGTTTTGAAGAAATATTTTTTCAGTTTTTAGTTTGAATACAATATCTTCACTCCGCTACTAAGGGCGGCGACGAAAGTGGAATATAGCTTTAGTGTGCTTAACTGAAAGCAGCAGCATAGTAGCTGGATAGGCATAGACGGGTCAAGGAGGCTTTTTTTTTTTATAAATTTAAGACTCTTTTACAGAATTGATTCGTAAAATTTCATCATGGTAAGTGTTTTAAAACGTTTTCTTTTGGTCTCTTTTACTAAAAGTCATATTTATGTAGCTTTCACTGATAATATATCCGTGTCGGGATTGTGTAATCTTAAAACGATGTGCCGTTATTAAATGTCGAAGAGAGAAAGTCGAGTTGGCGTACATATGTGTGTTATTCACAGTGATTCCTTTTATTGCTAGTTCAGTACAAATCATTTCTTTTTCTCGTTAAAAAGACAAACACACACCCACACTTTAACTACTATCATTTTAACTTGTTTTGTAAGACATTCAAATTTCCGTTCGCAGACAAATAATCTATGCTAAAGAGAGAGGAAAATGCAAATTTAGAGAGCGATCCTTTCTGATCGCTATATGTACATGATCTGGACCACATGTAATTCACATTGTTTTGTATTAAAATAACAGATTACGATTTCTACACATGTATCTGGCATTATATAGATTTAAATATGTACTCTCACACACCTATAGAGATACTAACGATTTTCCTAAAACTAGCTTTCCATATTTCTCTTTTATTAATCATTAATTTTCGTTCGAAAAATTTCCGTCCAGTTTATTACCATTGTTATTGAATTGTTTCAAGCAGATTGTGTAGGAGACGGTGAGAATGTTTCGATTTCACGAGCTTAAACGTTTTTACACTATCTTAATGAAATTCAGAAGGGGTATATTTTGTCTTTTGTATCTATATTACGTGTGTCTTTTTCGATCGAAGAAGGATCCAGTCTGGTGTGCAAACTGACTGACTGACTGCTTTTGCCTTGAACTGTGCTTTAGCTAGGAATACTCAAAAAAAAAAAAAAAAAAAAAAAAAAAAGGCTAATGTAGGTGGTGTGTAAGCTTTTCAATATCAGTATTTTACCTGACAAGTTTGCTTTATGGTCCATATTAAAACAAATGTGAGAGAAATCAATTTAATAAATGGAAGAGGAAAATTGTGACATGTTCTTTACACGGCATGGTGTGTTTCGAATTAGAATGTTAATTTTTCTAACGATCGACTGCAGATTTAATGCTAAAGGCAACTAGTCACACCAACATGTATATATGGAATGAGTGATGGATGAAGAGAAGCGCTGTTATTTCTACTGTGTAGTTGTAGTTAATCTCATATTTCAAACTGTCATTGCCCTGTCGTCAGCACGTATTTTTTTTCTGTAACGGTAGATTTTTAGTGTGCTTTATGAATCTTTTTCTCATAAACCAAGCGATTGGCAAAGGGAGAAGGAGGGAAAAAAAGAAGAAATTAATGGTGGGAGGAGAAAGAAACACCTATCCTAAGTAGAGATAGTCTTGTTTGTGGGTTTTATACCTATGTTTCAACTGTACAGTCAAATTACTTATAGTGTCATGCCTCGTCAAAAGGAACGAATATTTATTATGGTGGTGTTATAGTTTGGATGTAGTAGACTGACTGATGCCCGCTTTCTCTATGATATAACCAATAAACTCTCAAGCCATCTTGAATTAGTTGCATTGGATTAGGCTCTTCTGGCGATGTTTTGTCTGCTGCTACTTCTGATTTCTATCCCCCCCTTCCATCTCTCTCTCCCTTACACACATACTCTGCTTTCCTCTTTCCCTCTCTCTCATCTCACTCACCCTTCCACTGTTTCATCAAATATATGGCCGAAATATCTCTCTGCCTGGTATATGATGATGTGTTGGTAAATAGTTTATTTTCAGTTCAGTTCATAATAATAATTCGACATTGCACGTTCTTGTAGGTTATTTGAATCATCAATGTTCGACATTTTTGAAATGGGGAAGGAGGGTGCAGCGACACATAGAAATAGAAAATTCAATTCTGAATATACTTGAATAAATAAATGTAGATGGAATAGCTAATTCTCCATCCTCAATGTGTATATTTGTGAACATGTGGACGGGTGAGAGAAAATTATAATTTTTCTTACATTATAAAAGAAATGAAGTTTATAAAATATCATTCTTTGAATGTGAGTGTTTAGAGTGAAAATGATCTATTGTGTTATTTAAAAACCATCAAAACATAACTCATGTATCTCCATGTACTTGAATATCTCTATTTGCTGACACTACATTCACGCATACACATTTACAGACATTTGCTATCACAAAACGGCGTTAGCTTGTGTGGGCTGTATGATATCAGCCTTCATTTTCTGGGGCAGTGTTTCAAACTAGATGCCCCGTCTGTTACCACTCAAGTTACCGTCTACGACAAAGAGATACGGTGTGATCACATTGTGTATGTGTGTGTTTGTATGTATGCATATATATATAATATATATATTTATAATATGCACGCAATATATGAATATATATATATATATATATATATATATATATATATATATATATATATATATATATGTATATATATGAATGTGTCTGTATAATATGCATACTTACAAATGCGTATATGTACACATCTATAACCATGCGTCCGTATATAATTTTGTACATACATGTATATGTAGAGTATATTCAGATGTATATGTATATTCATATGCATCCGTATGTGTATACATGTAAGTGTGTATATACATATGTCTATATTTGTGTATGTATATATGGTTATACACATGTATATATATATATATATATATATATATCTTTATATATATATATAATTTACACATGTCTATATGAATACGTGTATGTACATACATACGTATTCATATACACGAATCCCTGACTTAATAAGAATTCCTGATTTACATGCTTTCTTTATTGTAACCTGTTTTAACAGGAGATAAATTCCATACAACATGATCCCATGTGAAAAAATTTAAATCTCCTATTTTGTTGTCATAGCAACCGCTGCTAGCTGGTTGTAGAAGCCTTTTTTTCCGTTTTACTCTGTGACATCACTTCTTTTTTTGATTTAGAACATTTTTTTTCTTCTGAATAGTAATTGAGAAGAGGGAAAATGAAGGTTAGAATGACTGCAAAAATGTAAAGTTGTTATTTCAGGGAAGTAACTTAATTGTAAAGTTGTTATTTCAGTGAAGTAGATTAAAGTCATAACAGTGCCCATTTAGACTGGACGAAGCAATCGTATGCACCATTTGAAAAAGTAAGTCGAAAATTGTAAGAAAAATGACAGATGGTTTCATCTTAGCAATGCAGTGAACTCGAAATTGGAACAAGATAACAGAAATGGACTGAAAATTAATTAGTGGCATTGAGCAGCTTTTGCATTAAAACAAAAGCTTTGAATCCACTACTGATCTTGAAAAGAGGCAACGAAGTAACAAAAAACAAATTTTTATAGGCAGCTCTGGGTTGTTTTTAAGGCTTCGGAAATATGTCTACTTATACAGTGTAAGAATTTAAAGCAAATCCACCATCTCTGTTAAAGGCATTACAGCAAGCATGTTGCTGAGACTGTTTTATTTAAAGGAAGTGTATTCCCTCAAACTTTCCTTGCTGAGGAAGATTAAAAAAAAAAAAAAAAAGGAAAAAACCCATACCAATCCTGATTATAAAGCGTCAAAAGACAGAATTGCAATTTTAATGGCAGGAAATGCTGGTGACAACTTTAAACTAAAAGCCAATGGTTATCAGCTATACATAAAATGAATAAGCATTCAAAGAGTACAGTCAAAGTAGCATGGTGACAGAACTCCTTTTTGAAGACCGGTTTGAGACTTGTTTCTGCCCAATTGCGAAAGAAATGTTGTTTGAAAACTTTGTTGGTTTTGGATAATGGGTATCCTCCTACTGAGAGAATTGTGCGAAAATGTGAAGATTGTATTTTTGTCCACAAAACACATTTTGC
>NC_068996.1:24665993-24668137 GCF_001194135.2 Octopus bimaculoides | reverse complement strand
ATGTATATGTATGCAGGTATATATATATATATATATATATATATACCTGCCATTGCAGGAGAAGTATTTGGCTAAAAGTAAACTGCTGCATTTGGCATTCATCAACCTAGAGAGAGTCTTTGACAGAGTGCTTGCTCCCTCACTTAGAAGTTGTTGTGGAAGCTAGGAGTAGATGAATAACTGGCAAGAGCCATACAAGCCACGTGCAGGGATGTTGTTGGGAAGGTGAGCATTAGCAAATAGTACAACAATGAATTTATGGTGCAGGTAGGAGTTAATCACTGTTCAGTTATCAGTTCTGTTTTATTTATCATTGTCATCTAGGTGATATCAGAGAAATTTAAAACTAGTTGCTCGATTGAGACTCTTCTACACTGATAACCTTGTTCTTGAGCTGAAGCTATTATAGAATTAGAAATGAAATTCCAAGTGCAGAAGCAAAACTTGGAATCAAAGGGCCTTTAAAGTTAACTTTGTGAAGTTAGCAGGAAAACACACAAGACATTAATCCCTTCAGGTAAATAGTTCTGTTAGATCTGTGGAAGATGTGTTCATAGAAATTCCATACACATAAGAGGTGTAGTAGAATCACAGGAAAGTTAGCAGAGAAAATAGATTTTGTGGCAGATGCATAGGTGCAATAAACACTAAGAGCAGATTCGAAATAGATTTTCTGGAATGTCCAGGAGAATTCTTAGAGGTAGTAGATAGTTTCTGTAAACTAGGACGCCTAATTAGCAGTGGGGTGGGTTATGATGAAAGTATAGTCGCTGGAATAAGAACTGGCTGAAGAAAGTACAGAGAGCTATTACCTCTGTTGGTAATAAAAATGTTTTTCTCATAGAGCAAAAGGCAGACTGTACGGTGCTTGTGTGTAAACAGTAGGGCTACATAGTTGTGAAACTTAGGCTGTGAATGCAGAGGAAATGCAAAATCTAGAAAGAAATGAAGCTAAGCATGCTCTGCAGAATGTCCAACATCAGTGTGTATGTATAACGAAGTACAAATGTAATGAGAGAAAAATCGAGCAGAAATGGCATCAGATGTAGTGTGCAAAAGAGAAGACTACACTTGTATCATCATGTGATGCAAATATGGATGAGGACAACTGCATTAAGAAGTGCCAATTGCTAGACATGATAAAGGACAGTTGTAGAGATACAATGTAAAATTTAGGGGGTAGTTAGTATCATTTACAGAATGAGTGAATAGTATTGCCATTAGAAGATTAATGGAGTGATGAGTGTTAGAAGGTGAGTGGTGGGGGAGGGCTTGATAGGAACGCATTTTGCTCTAGATGGATGGGTCTTCTCACAGTTGGTTGAGCTACAGGACTGCATTGAATTCCAATATAAACTTTGACATAGTTTGTATGGCAGGATACCCTTCCTAATGCCAAACACTTTACAGCTTGTACTAATTGCTCTAAGTGGTTATTTTCATGCCACTGGTACTACTTGCAAGTCAGGAGAAGGAAAAAAACCCAAATAAGGGGGAGGTAGCTTTATGGTAGATGTTGAAAGGCTAAAGTATGATAGAGGGACAAGCAAACGTGGAGATACATGGTTATCTCCACTCCCTACAATGTATAAATGGGAGTGATTGGGCTGCCAGAACAAACTCTCAAGATGTGTGTGTAATATATATGTTTATGGTCGTGAATTCTGGAACTTGACTTAAGAAAGAAGGCCATGAATGACCCGTCTTTTTTTGCCTGTCCTTCTAATTGTTGTTTCTCTTGTCTGCCTTTGTATCGTCTATCTGTCCGAATGTTTTAATGCCCTCTATTAGGTTTTGTTCCATTTATATATATACTAGCAGAGATACCCGGCGTTGCCCGTGTTACATGCAATTGAAAAATGAGATTTTTCTTTTATATTTTCTGTAAGGAACTGGAATACATATGATTCGAATTTCATCAAAATTGCACATGAGGGTTCTTTCCCTCTTTACACACCCTAAAAAAATTCTAATCATGAGACATGTATCCCATACTATTGATCTTTATGCGCATATTCCAAAATTTCAGTCTTCTGGAACCTGTAAAAAAAAGATTTTGCTCCTGCAAAATGGAGCTCATGGAGCTCTAAAATGTGGGAATGAAGGCCCCTATTGGGGGTGGGGGTGTTAATGTCAACCAGAGA
>NC_068996.1:24659891-24660848 GCF_001194135.2 Octopus bimaculoides | reverse complement strand
TATATATATATATATATATATGTATGTATGTATAAACAGGGTGCAATGGATAAGTTGTCATCATTTTATACTTCTAATTTCGTGCATGCACATTGTTTGTTTTTGATTTTTTTGAGTACACAGTATTTTAGGGTCAGTTGGGCACTGTCTGTGAGAAAAACAGCACCATGACACTATTCACTCTGTCAGAAATTTGGAAATGACATGCTGTACTGCTTGGCATTTGTACCAGAAGCTCCAATACGAACATTTCAGTGTGTTTGAGTGTCAATCTGCAGACAGTGCAATCCAAGGACATGTACTGAGAGTGATAAAAATCAAACATCCAGTCAACATCGTGGTGTTTAGAGGCCTACATCCAAGTGCCTGGAGGAGGTAGTGCTGCTCTGGTTCAAGAGGGTGGTTGCTGGATGACACTGTCTAGCAACAAGACTCTGCACCATTCCACACAAGCAGGAAAACCCAGTCATGTGTGTCAGACAATTTCTGTGACTTACATCACCCCTAATGTCTGGCCACCTAACTCCCCAGACTGCAACCCCCTTGATTATTATGTGTGAGGTGCTGTCGAGCGAAAGATCTTCAAAATTCCTTGTAACACCGAAGATGAACTGAAGACAAGGAGTATGGAAGAATTCACCAACTTAAACAAGGAGATTTTCCAGAGGAGTTGCAGGAGATTCTGAAGTTGTCTGGAGGCCATGGTTGAAGCCAATGGCAATTTTATTTAATAAATTTACTCTGTAGTATTGCAGGATATTTTTATGTAATTTTGGTAAATATATCTGTTAAAATGAGATGTCAATGTTATTTTCGTTTCTGCGTAATTTAGACAACAGTTTATTCACTGCACCCTGTACACACACACACACATATATATAGTATGCACATATTGTTATATTATTGATATATATATATATATATATATATATATATATATATATATATATATATATA
>NC_068996.1:24631638-24658540 GCF_001194135.2 Octopus bimaculoides | reverse complement strand
ATATATATATATATATATATATACATGTATATATTTATACATGTATATATTGGCTCATCCCATAAATAATGCAATTTTTGTCAATTGCATGAACTAAAAGTTGGAGGGGGATGGGATAAACTACTTGCATCAACTTGTTATAAAATTTACCATCTCCTTATTCTTAGTGCAAGTTTTGAAGAGTGCAGCGTGATATTAACAATTATCGTTTCTAAGTGGCAAAGGAGCATATTCGGCATATTTTGCTTTATGAGTGCAATAAAGGTAATAATGCAACGGAACGTGCAAGGAATATTAATGCAGTATACGGGGATTGGACAATAAGCATAGCCAGTGTCAACGATGGTTGCAGAAATTCTGAGGCAAAAAGCCTAGAAGATGAGAATATGTGTGTGTGTGTTTGTCCACCACCACTCGACAACTGGTGTTGGTGTGTTTATGTCTCCATAATTTAGCAGTTCAGCAAGAGAGATTGATAGAATAAGTACAAGGCTTTTAAGTCCTGTAGTCAATTTGTTTGACTAAAACCCTTCAAGGGGGTGGCTCAGCATGGCCGCAGTCAAAGGACTCAAAGAAGTAACAGAATAAAAGAATATGTATCTGTGTGTGTTTACACGCGCATGTTTGTGTGTGTGTGTATATATATATACATATATATATATGTATGTATGTATATATATTTATATATATATGTATGTATGTATACACACACACATATTCACTGATGCTTGTTGGCAATGGGATTAGTGTGCAGAATGTCTGAGGTTTTGTATAGTCTTTTTTTGTAATCTTTGATCCTGTACAAGGAATATTAAGTTTTTTTCTCCTTCTGTCAAAACCCTATTGCTGGAGTATTGTGATACTGCATGTAGTTATTGTGTTGGAATTGTTCTGTTTCCAACCTGCATATGTGCAGGTTACGAACTTGCACTTATGCAGGTTAGCTGCCTATACCTCTGTGTAGCCTCCATGTACAGATCACATTGCTGTCAGAGCCCCTGGAAAAGTGAACCAAAAGTTAGTTGTTTCTCTCTATCTGGTTAATTTGTTGCTGTTGATAGATGTTTACTTCTAGTCAAAAGGCTACAAAAATATTGTTAGGAATGTTTCATGTGTATGTATGCATCTATGTACACACACACACTCACACTCACACACACACACACACACACCTGATGATCATTTGGTCCTTCAAGCTTGTTTTTTCTAGGGTCATCTCTCCACTGTTCTCCATGTTGTTTATGTCTATGCCCCCATGCCTAAGCCTTGTCCACAACTCATCTTCCTAACACTCCAGCACTATTTATTTGGTTGCTGTAATTAAATGGATGCAGAACTACACATATTTCATTCCCTTTTTGTGCTACCCATTATCCCTCTCCTGGGAAACCACTTCCCTTGTCACTCCTCCTGCATTCCCGATATCATCCTTTGCCACTTTATTTTTTATTGAACACACCTTTCCCCTGAAGATCTCATATCTGCTGTTGATACCTCCCCACCATAACCATTGTTTATCATTCACCATTTCCACTCCTGCATACCCTTGCTCTGTCTCTTTTTCCTGCCCTATCCACCCCACAGTTCTCAGCTACCTACAAATTAATTATACAGTTGCTCTTCACCCTCCCCTTTTGTGCATTGCTACTTATCACCACCTCCTTAACCTACTGCTATTTTTCTTTATCTTCCCTCCCCAAACTGAGATTCACTATTGATTACATCTCCATTTACCATTCACTGCATTTACCTCTATTTCCATCTCCAGCCTTCTTTATTCTCTCCTCACATTCTTACGAACATTCTCATCTGTTTATCTGCAATCTTCTGTCCCTATTCTCTCTTATACTCCACCTTGTACCTTGAGGGTATGCCTAGACATTCATCTTCACCTTCCTTTCCAACTGGGGTATCTCCTATAGCAAGACATCTGTTCCTGTCCCTCCATCATACTATAACCTCTTAAAACCTGGCGCAAAGCCATCTCCCTCAATACTACACTCCCACTCAGTCGAGGGTCTTGTCTTGCAACTTACTTGGTAACCTCAATAGTACTGGTGTCACGATAAAAGCACCCAGTACATTTTGTAAAGTGGTGGGCATTAGGAAGGCACCCAGGTGTAGAAAGCATGACAAAGGAGAAATTGATTCATAATACCATCCTCTCTGTATGTAACTCATGCATTTGATGATGATATGTATATATAATATGTATATATAAATTCATACATGTGTGTGTTTGTGTGTCATCATTTAATGTCCTTTTTCCATGCTGGCATGGTTTGGATGGTTTGACAGGAGTTAACCAGTTGAAGAGCTGCCCAGGCTCCATGTTCATTTTGGTATGGTTTCTATGGCTGGATGCCTTTTGTAACACCAACCACTTTACAATGTGTAGTGAGTGCTTTTACACAGCACTGGCATGGGTGCATTTATGTGGCACCAGCATGGGTACTTTTTACTTGGCGCAAGTATGGGTGCTTTTTATGTGGCACCAGTACGGGTGTTTTTTACATGGCAGCAGCACTCGCGAGCCTGCAAGATTAGGACTGCTCAGCTGGAGAGGGCTGCAGGGGTCAAGCCTGTATGCAAGGATAATCACGCTTTTACTTAGCTTGACATGTCATTCCAAGCATAAAAAAACCACCAGGAGTCTCAGTCCCTGTCTTCTCCTCTGTGAGTCGTAATGTCTGTAGATCTTTTCTCACCACTTTGTCCTATGTCTTCCTGAGTCTATCTTTTCCACATGTTCCTTCTACACATTTTCTATATACTTCCTTCTCAACTTTTTGCGCTTCTTCTCTCATTTAATTTTTAATTTGTTATATGTGATATGTTTGAGGTATTTCTCAACATATGAAACTATTAGTAGCACATAAAAACATATATTGTGTCTATTAAATAGTATATATATATATATATATATATATATATATATATATATATATACACACACACACATGTATAGATACACACACACACATAGTGTAGGTTTAAGTGTATAAGTACTATTCAGTGAAGAAAATGATCTCTCTGTTGATTTATTAGTTGGAGAAAAAATTCAACTGTTTGCAGCTGAGTGTTAAAAAAAAATGGAGCAGAGCTCCTAACACTATCTCTGCATCAGTTACTTTAACTTCAGGAAGTTGCCATAAATATTTCTAATTAAAATTTCAGCTTCTGAATTAATTTTATATCTTTACCAAATAGTTTGCTGGTAATATGTGTACAAATTTTATAATAATATAACTAGGTGCAGGCATGTTTGTGCAGTTAAGATGCTTGTTTCCTGATCATGAGTTCTTTGGTTCAGTCCCACTTTGTGGCACCTAGTGTCTTCTACCTATAGCCCTAGGCCAACTAAAGCCTTGTAAGTGAGCTTGATAGACAGAAGCTGAAAGAAGTCTGTTGTGTGTGTGTATGTGTGTGTACCCTTGTGTAGACATGTTACTGCTGTAAATGCACATAATTGTCATACAAGCATGGTTGTTGCCAGTCATCCTTGAAAAATCTGTCTAGCTATGGAAAAAATATTACCTTGCTTGGTAATTGGTGAGGGTTGGTAATTGGAAGGACATCTGAATGTAGAAAATCTGCCTTAACAAATTCCATCTGACCCATGCAAGCATGGAAAAGTGACCATTAAATGGTGATGATTATATATATCAACATAAAAGCACATGCTATTAGCAACAGCTGATTGATACATTGAATGTAAAATCCCTGACTACCACTTGAGTTGAAGAAAATGTCTGATATTTATAATAGACTTGTTAGGTTTATATGGCTGTTGGGTGTCATGGAAAATATTCACCATTACATTTGGTTTATGTGCAAGTCTTTCACTTTTCAGTTGTGTCTGATGTACCTCATGCAAAGAGGGCTATTGGAACACACAAGGACTTGGTTAAAACTGTAAAGTGAAGGAAACTGAAATGGTACAGTTATGTCACAAGAAGTTCTGACCTGGCAAAGACAGTGGATAGTGGACAAAAGGCAAGGCAGCCAAGAAGACAGGCTTGTATCATCAAAGAGGGGACAGGCCTCAGTTTCACCAACTCACAGCAGCAAAAGACCAAGAGAAGTGAAATCTGGATCATTAGTGATTGTCCCAGTGACCACCTAGGTCAAATATAAGATAGGGTAGGACAGGTATTATATATCTGATCTACAGAGAAAGATAACAATATAGACTATGGCATTAATAGCTGCTTAATGATTAATAGTAGCAATTTATTGAATATAGATACATTGACATTATAGGTGCACACTTTAGTACACCTGTTAAAATATATGTTGCTTGAAGGTTATTTTATTGGCACCTAAAAAACCTTGATGGCTAATTATGTTATATTTATTTTATTGATGATGTATGATTGAATTTTAAATGTGTATGGTTGTTTTACAATCCTTCAAAATCCTTTATGTAAATGCCAGACACCATCTGGTGTAAAAGAAAATGTTTTTATGGATCTGAATTACTTGAACCAACTTCTTTGGAATCTTTACTGCCTTCTCCCGCAATACTTCCACAATAAACTGTCTTCTTCCCATTTATTTATTTGCAACTTATCCAGTGATAAAAGCATAACACTTTTACCACCTATTGTGAATGACTTTTCTTCTTCAAACATCTATTTGTTCCACTCCTAAAGAATGTCTTTGGAAGGTTCTTGTAATAGGCTTACAGTAAGAAGCTGGAGCTTAGTCCTTAATCCTTCTGGAATTACTGAATAACATGCTATTGTTTTGTTAAGTAGTTTTTGAACTTACTCCAAATCAGCAAACTCTTTTTCTCTCTTAAATCACATGGTTATCTACTCTACATTTTTTTAATCCATAAATCAAACTGTTCTCATCAACATGAACAGCTGGAAGTAATTTTGTATATGGCATTGTTTTTCATTTAGAATTAACATTGAGTTTAATTTGGTACCATATGTGAAGTAACATATGACTGAACTTTCTTTTAGAATAGTCTTTTTTTCGATCTTTGGTATCAACAATTTTAAACGTATTTGAAAAGTACAAGATGCTTCATCTATATTAATCAACCTAACACAGGGCAGTTGTATTGCTTCTGTCAATCTGGAAATTTGGAATTTTCTGTTCAAGGTTTCTGGAAAATTCTGTAATTTTTGTTGTGTTTGGCGAAAGTCATTTTCTTATCGTGCCTTAAAATTTAACACACTCACCGTTAAAATTTCCACTTATTATTCTTATTTTCCTAAAATTTTCGTTGCGTCTTGCAACCTTTTCTGTAATTTTTGTCTTCTATATTGAAACTAGATCTTTCCTTTCCATAAAATGAGAAAACCATTTGTTGTTTCTTTGACATCTTTGCTTTCATTTGGATGTGTTTTTGCCCACTTTAGTCTTGAGTGCATCTCCTAGTCAGGTAACTGTAAAATTATTTTATTAATTTTCATGGATCCAACATTCTAAGTAATCATTATGACATCATTTAAAATGACTGCAGTGGAACCTGTTTTGTGTTTGTGTCCACTTGTATACTACAGTTTATGGCATATGTCTTCATATATCTATGTATCATCATTGTTATCATTTTAACATCTACTTTTCCATGATCAGATTGCTCAGAGTTTATTGAGGTAGATTTTCTATCACCTGCGTGTCTTTCCTGTCACCTGTATGTGTGTGTGTGTGTATATATATATATACATATATACTCTGAAAGTGTAGCTGCTAGAATAAGAATAGCCTGGGCAAAGTTCAGAGAGCTCCTACTTCTGCTGGTGACAAAGGACCTCTCGCTCAGAGTAAAAGGTAGACTGTATGACGCATGTATGTGAACAGCTATGCTACATGGCAGTGAAACATGGGCTGTGACTACTGAGGAGATGTGTAAGCTTGCAAGGAATGAAGCCAGTATGTTCCGTTGGATGTGTAATGTCAGTGTGCATACATGACAGAGTGTAAGCGCCCTGAAAGAAAAGTTGGACTTAAGAAGCATCAGATGTGATGTGCAAGAGAGAAGACTGTGCTGGTATGGTCATGTGTTGCGAATGGATGAGGATAGCTGTGTGAAAAAGTGTCACACCTAGCAGTAGAGGGAACCTACAGAAGACCTGGGATGAGATGGTGAAGCATGACCTTTGGACATTGGGCATCACCGAGGCAATGACAAGTGACCAAGACCTTTGGAGATATACTGTGCTTGAGAAGACCCGGCAAGCCAAGTGAGACCATAACCGTGGCCTATGCCAGTGCAGTATAACCAGCCCATTTAAGAGTACCCTTCAATCATTGGGCAATAAACTATGCTTGCGAAGACCTGTTGAGGCAAGTGAAATTGTTGTGGTGGCCAATGACAATACTGCATGATGGCACCTGTGCCAGTGGCATGTTAAAAGCACCATTTGAGCATGATCGTTGCCAGTGCCACCTGACTGGCTCCCGTGCTGGTGGCACGTAAAAAGCACCATCCAAGTGTGATCATTGCCAGTGTTGCCTGACTGGCTCCCTTACTGGTGGCACATAGAAAGCACCATTAGAGCGTGGTCGATGCCAGTACTGCCTGACTGGCTTTCATGCCGTTGGCATGTTAAAAGCACCTACTACACTCTCGGAATGGTTGGTGTTAGGAAGGGCATCCAGCTGTAGAAACTCTGCCAGATCAGATTGGAGCCTGGTGCAGCCATCTGGCTCAGTCAAACCATCCAACCCATGCCAGCATGGAAAGCGAATGATGATGATTTATTCTATTGTAGAAGTCACTTGCCCAACGTACGACACGCGCACACACACACAAATATTTGGCACACTCTTTTTAAGACATCCTGTTTAGTAGAATCTCCTAAAGGATGTATTAAAATCTTGCTCTAACTTTTGCCTGACAAGACTTTTCCTTTAACTTTGCATCATTAAGATTGTTACAAAATGTTGAGTCTCTATAAAATTAAGATCCATGTTTAATACACTGTTCCTTTTAATACCTGGACACCTCTTTCATCATTTAAATCTTTGTTTCTCATCAGATAATTTGTCTTATGCCATTTCTTGGAATCTGGGTTTATCCAAGTTACTTTAGTTAGTGTTTTTATGTTCAAAGAACATGTCAAAAAGTCAAACTCAAGTATGTGCTCATTTGTAGGAAAAAAAAAAAAAAATTAAAGTTTGACTTTGATAATTTCTTCCTGTGATGATCTAAAATAATTCAGACTTTTCATCAACTCATTTATTGAACTCCTCAAGAATTAAAGCTTTATCTCCAACTAGAATTTTATGAATAATACTTTTTACTTACATTTAAAACATGTTTCTTCATCAGAAATATTCATTTTTGCTGCATAGTTACTGTATGTCACTGAACAGCCACAGGATGGAGACATAGACATAAGGCCACCAGATGGCAGTTCAGTGAGATATAGTTTTAATGTTGTCCTAATTGCAAAACTCAACTCTCAGATAAAGCAACAATGTCCCAGCTTTGTTTTTCAGTAGATATGATACCTCTTTATCACAAAGTTTTTACATTCCGACTATCAACTGAAAATCTTGTAGGTCTTTTCTGGCAGTTGATTGATGATGGCCTAGACTAAGCTGTCTTTTCTCAGGACCATTGCTGTACCAAACATGATATAAGAGGCACAATATATGCAAGGTTATTCAAACATATCAGTATGTACAAGAATATTTAATATATATAGGAATATATTATCCAAAAATTATCAGGTAATTTTATGATAGTTCAGTTAAATGGAATGATTGTGTTAAAAAGCAATACTTGTGCATGGATAAGATCTAAGATAAGGAAAAAAATTATGTTGTTTGCACAATACCAAAATGTCTTACACCACAATTGAAGCTCAAATGTTTTCAAATGATAGATTGTTTTGGGTTCATCTACCAAGTTTTTATTTGTAGTGATCTTGTCAAGCTGCCTTCATTATGGCTAAAGAGCTTGAGTCTGCTTGTCTCTCCCAGTATCTTATAGTGAATTCGTTCATTGTCTTAAGGTTTCCTATGTCTCTACACAAATCTGGTTTACCAAATTTCAGAAGTATTGGAGTTGTCAATAATAAGTATATACAAAGCTTATTATCTTTGCAACTCTACTACAACACTGTCAACATGTAAATTTATTGGCTCAAGTCTAAAACTGTTATGTTACACATTCAGAAAGAAATCAGAAGTATGAATAATAAGAATAGATTTAATGCGGTTATGATTTCAGAAAGCATATAACAAAATGAGATAATGAGATACTAAATAGCTTTACTTTTTTATAAATCAGATTTATGGTTCTTGTTTAATTTTCTGTATTCTAATTTTGGCTAAGGACATCAAAACACTAATGAAAGATTCAAGTAAGATTCTTCAACAGTGGCAAGTGTATTTTAATGACCTGCTTAATCACTCATCACACTGGTTAGTTTATTTGCAGAACTCATTTCCACCAAATTCTAATAAAAGAATTGATGATCTCCCTACTTTCAATGAAATGAAAAATAGAAACTAAAAAATAGAGAAGCTCCTGGCATTGATGAAATTCTAGCAGACATGCTCAGCTTAGGTGGAAATAAGTTGTTGTATCTCTTACACTACCTTATATATGATCTGTGGGAAAATGGTTGAATATTTTTTACAAAAGAAAAACTAGTAAAGACAAATGTGGTAATTCCTATGGAATTGATATTGGAGAAATATTGAGTAGTACTATTCTTGATAGGCTTATTCAACACATTCGGACCTTGTTTCTTCTTGAGTTCCATTTTTCTGCACTCAAATCCCTTTCTTTTGTGGAGCTCATAACATATTTTTAGCTTGTCAAATACCAGAAAAATACATTGGACAGAAGTGGCTTGGCCTCTGTCAAAGCCTCATTAATCTCACAAAGGCCTTTGATATAGTGAATCATGATGTGTCATGGGTGAATAGCAAAACAGCTGGCTGTTCTGTTAAATTTACAAATATATCATGTCCTTTCCTGATGATATTTTATGTGATGATAATATGAGAACATGTTTATAAGTTGGAGAATGCTCAGATTTGTTTTTAGTCAGTTGTGGTGTAAAACAGGGTGACATGCTTACTTTGTCTTATACTTCACAGTATGGTGCCAGTAACAATTTTTTTTTACTTTACAATAGTTTCTTTTTAAATGCTTTCAAATTTTGTTCTGAGAGTATATATATATAATTAGAGGATATGATAACCTTGTGAAGGGAGGGTTGCATCCAAGGAAATACTGGTTTAATACCTAATATTTCGGGGAATGAAATTCCCATAAAACAATAGGTATATATTAAGTATATAGTTTATATCCATTTAAAAGAAGGAAAAAGGAAAATTGAGATAAGGAAGTTAATAGTTGTTTATTATTAACAAATTGGTCATCTTCACTTCTTACTGCCGTTTCAATTAATACTCAATAATTTAATTACAAATGTGCACATTAAATTTACATTTGTGTGACATGAATATAATTTCATCAGAGAGAAAAAGATGTACCGTTGGATTGTAGACCTATTAATTCATTTCAGCAGAGTCTGCTGAAATGAATTGATAGGTCCACATTTAACATCCAAAGGTACATCTTTTTTTCTCTGATGAAATTATACTCATGTCACATATGTAAGTTTAATGTACAAATTTGTAATTAAATTATTGAGTATTAATTGAAACGGCTGTAAGAAGTGAAGATGACCAATTTGTTAATAAACAACTATTAACTTCCTTATCTCCATTTTCTCTTTTTCTTCTTTTAAATATATATATACACGGTGGTATCAAAAAGTTCCCAGACTAGTTCTGTAGAGCACCAACAGATGGCAGCACATGTTTGTGTGTGAAGTGAGAGCTAGCAGTGACCTTCATGAGGCAGTGTGCTGAGTGACATCGCTGCATTTACTTTGCAAGTTGTTAAATTTATGTTTTTGTAGTCTGCAATTTTTGCTATCCACAGGAAGTTGGAACAAAGAACCAACATGAAATTTTGCATTAAACTTGAGAAGTCTGCTACAGAGACATTGAGCATACTTTGACAAGCTTATGGTGATGAGGCAATGGGTTGTATGTAATGTTTTGAGTGGCATGGGCACATGACAGTGCCACAGCTCAAGGAAGAGCATGCTTATTGTTTTTTTAACATCTGCTGTATTGTGATTTGAGAATTCATCCCCTTGAACCAGACTGTCAATCAAGAGTTTTACTGTTACATTTTGAAGCATTTGAGGGAGGAGATTCAGTGAAAGCGGCCGGATCTGTGGAGCACAAAGAATTGGATTCTTCACAATGACAATGCACCCTGTCACCGAGCTCTCCTCACTCATGAGTTTCTCACCAAAAACAACTTGGTATTGCTTCCACATCTGCCCTGTTCACCAGATTTAGCAACTGAGGACTTTCATCTCTTCCCCAGGATGAAAGTGCAGTTCAAAGGTTGCCATTTTAACACCGTTGTCCAGATCAAGACTGAATTGCAAAAGGTCCTCGACTTACTTATGGATACCAAAAGTGGCAGGAACACTGCTGTACAAGGCAACTATTCCAAAGGAGATGATGTTAAAACTTAAGTAAATAAGTTATATTAAACATAACTAATCCAGGAACTTTATGATACCACCTCATACATATATGCTACCACATGCTGGCATATTCAGTCACAAATAATTTAACTCTTTATCAGACACTTTTGTATCTCTGATAAGAAACTTCTTGATTGTGAAACTGCTGAACACAATGAAAAGGGTCTCAAACATGGAACATTAAGCCTCTCAGTAAATCTTGCATTCTGTATCAGCAATTTCCTGGATCTTAAAATTATGGTATGAAGTATATGTAGGAAAACATTGGAAAACATACCTTCCTTTAAATATCTTGGCAGAATGTTTGAAAAAAGGCTGTACATCTTGATGGGGAAATTAGAAGTAGAATTCAGCTTTGTAAAAGTACAATCTTTACTGTGGTCTCAATAATATGGAGAGAATGACACTAAAATATCTATTTCAAAACCTGCATTTTGTGTTTTGTTGTATGACTGCAAATCATGGACATTACATTCAAAACAAACTATAGTTGGAATGTTTTCAGCAAAAGTTTTCTTTGTAGAAGAATTCTGCCTTTAACTTGAAACTATATCTATGATGCGGAGGTCTTGCAGTTGGTATATGTTGTAAGCTTAGAAACTCTTTTGCAGCAAAACAGACTAAGATGGTCAGGCCTTATAGTTCATGTAGAAATATACCAAATGGAGTGCTATGTTCCGAAAAAAGACTCCTTTACAAACAATAGTTCAGATATTAAGATTGCCTTAAATCTCATCTGAAAAAATAGATAATGTTCATGTGGAAACTTGGAACAAAATACAGTTGACTGGGCAACATAAAGAAAAAAATGTACTTGTATCCTACTATTTAGAAGAGAATCACATTAAGCACATAAGACTGCAATGCGATGTTAAGAAAATGCTTTTTTAAAAATCTCACAAGGTTCCATAAAATAATGCAAGCTAATAACAGAGCATAATCACCTGTATAAGTTGTAGTTAATGTGGTAGAGGTTGCACTGTTGGTGGTTCTAGTATTGGCAGTCTGGTGGTGGTATTAGTCATAGTGCTTGCTACGAGTGTTAGTTGAGGTGTGTGTGTGTGTAAAAAAGGATCTTTGGATGCTGGGTGTCACTGAGGAAATGAAAAGGGACCCGGAAATGTGATAATTTGCTGTACTTGATAAGACATGTCAAGTTAAGTAAAATTGCTGTCTTCCACACATACAGGTTTGTCCTTTCAGGTGCCAGTGTAAACGCAACCATTCCAGTGGCATGTAAAAAGCACCCAGAACATTCTGCTAAGTGGTTGGCGTTAAGGAAGGGTATCTAGCTGTAGAAACCATGCCACAACAAACAGTTGGTGCCTGGACAGCTCCCTGCTAACCAGCTTCATGTCAAACTGTCCAACCAATACCAGCATGGAGAGTGGATGTTAAACAATGATGATATATTTTTGAAGTTTATCTCTATAGGTTTTCTATAGAATTCAGAGCCAGCACTGCAATATGAAATGAAATGCTGTAACTTACAGTGCTGGTTTTGAATTCTACAGAAAATCTGTAGAGATAAACAGAGAAGTGAGAATATCATACTGCTAATACAAAAAGTAAGACATTATTGACTTGTAAACCTTTAATATACATGTTAGTTAGTTATGGTTGCAAATACTGTGCTCTTGCTATTAATTGATACACACACACACACACACACACCTTTAAGTTCGTTTACGGGAAATGTTTTGAATATGCATATAAAAGCTCCTATTATGCCAGCTACAGCTTAATGAATGCCAACTGGCAACACCAGTTTATTGGGGTTGCAGTGAGCCGTGCTTATATAATGTAGGATAAATACAGTAATAATAATAATCATCATCATCATCATCATCATCATCATCATCATCGTTTACGTCCGCTTTCCATGCTAGCATGGGTTGGACGATTAGACTGAGGACTGGTGAAACCGGATGGCAACACCAGGCTCCAATCTGATTTGGCAGAGTTTCTACAGCTGGATGCCCTTCCTAACGCCAACCACTCAGGTGGAATTTATGATGT
Source organism: Octopus bimaculoides (assembly GCF_001194135.2). Classification (NCBI taxonomy): domain Eukaryota; kingdom Metazoa; phylum Mollusca; class Cephalopoda; order Octopoda; family Octopodidae; genus Octopus; species Octopus bimaculoides. The sequence continues at coordinate 24,645,971 of NC_068996.1, read as the reverse complement.
ATATATGCTATCAGCACTAGATAGGTTACCAAGACTAAAGTGTTCCCTTTACACTCTATTAGTTTTTAATCAGTCATTGCTTTCCAAGTTAGGGCTCATGCTTCTCTATAATGCTGGTACAAATACTGACATTGTGGTAGTGAAAAGGAGTGAAAACTTTGCAGGGGTCTGCATGGAGTGTACAGATTTTGAGAAGTGGAAGGAGAATTAGTGGTAAACTAGCTAGTTGGGGTTGTATTGGACTAATGTCGGCTGATCTTTACTTGTCAAGTTTCGGGCATGGGAGTGAGTCATTTTTTTTCTTGCCAAGATAGGAGTGGAGATGCAAAGGTGGGCACCATTCATCTAGACCAGTGGTTCTCAACGGGTGTTTTGATGCCCCAAGCATATGAAATATGTTCATATCAATCCTTATGTATGCTGCAGTCAGTCCTGGGGATTATTTCAAATGAAGCTCTGTTTACATGGGTATAGATTATATCTGTTGGGTCTCATTTCAATTTGGTGTTAACGTGATACTCTTCAAAATGCTTGATTGTATTGTGTATATTTTGTTTCCGTTTCCACATAAATATTAAGGATGAAGTTAGTCTTTGTATCTTAACTTTGGCTTGTGAAGGAGTCTTTTCAAATGATTTGGCTCCAGGATACAATAAAGAAAAATTAAGGACATTGAAAATTAATCAATAAACTTAACTATTGAAATAATTATAGGTGCAGGAATGACCGTGTGGTAAGAAGCTTCGTTTCCAACCACTCGGTTCTAGGTTCAGTCCCACTGTGTGGCACCTTGGGCAAGTGTCTTCTACTATAACCTTAGACCAACCAAAGCCTTGTGAGTGGATTTGGTAGATGGAAACTGGAAGAAGCCTGTCATATATATATATATATATATATATATATATATATATATATATATATATATATATATATATATGTATGTATGTATTTGTTATTTGTATCTGTGTTTGTCCCCCCACCATTGCTTGACAACCAATGTTGGTGTGTTTATGTCCCTGTAACTTAGCAGTTTGACAAAAAGAGACTGATAAAGTAAGTACTAGGCTTACAAAGAATAAGTCCTGGGGTTGATTTGCTCGACTAAAGGTGGTGCTCCTGCATGGCCACAGTTTAATGACTGAAACAAGTAAAAGAATAAAAGTAGTTACAGAGAAAAACAGCCAATCTTTCATTGAAAACAATGAAGAGTTTACTGAACACCATACTTCTAATCTTGCTAAAGTAGTCTGAAGCTTGCTTTACTTTTATCAATAGCTCTAGGAACCTGTCAACTACTAATACATTTGGGCCATATTTTCTCCTATTATGATCCTTTGTCTTATACTTGTTTCAGTCATCTTTCAAAGAAAAGAACCGATATTGCCTAGTAAAAATGTAAGCTTCTAATCTAAGAAAGTCCATGTTGTAACTAGATGAAATTTACAAGGTGGAAAAGCTGTACGTTTTGGTAAATAGTTACATGTCACCATGATGTGGGAAGTGACCAAAATTATCACATTTCTTTTGCTATTCTTTTCATTGTGCAGAAAGGGCTCAATATTATATACAAATTAAAATCTTGATGAGGGTATATAAATCAAGTATTTAACAGGGTACATGAACATGTAGTGAAACATATCCTGCCCTTCTTACTGAAAACAGAGTACTCAATGTTATATGTAAGTGTACACTTGTTTAATTCTACTGGCCTTGTCAAATGGTCTGGAGAAACAAACTTCTGGTGCAGTTTTGATGTCATTTGTCAACAGAATTATTAAAAATATATCTAATTCTATACTTGCAGTGTGTTTTTTTTTCAGTTAGTGTTCCAATACATCCATATGTACACACATGCACATAAAAGTGCAAGCATGGTCATGCGGTTAAGAAGTTTGCTCCTTAACCACTTAGTTTCAGGTCCATTCCCATTCTGTAGCATTTTCAGTAAGTATCTCTGTTATAGCTATAGGCCAAAACTGAAAGAAGTCTGTTGTGTGATTGTGTGTGTGTGTTGTTGTTGTTTTGGCATAATGCGTTAGTTGTAAATCAGTGTTTCTCAGCTGGGGTCCACATAACAAAATAGTAAATTGGGGATCCACAATAGAATTTTGAAGGTCCTGTATGTATTGGTATGTGTTGCAACAAACAGCTAGGTTTCTTTCTCTAATATTTTACATAGTTCAACCTGCACAAGTTAATGTGTGGCAAACAAAATAGAAATTTCGAAAGAAGAGTCTATAAAACTAGTTTTTAAACATAAAAGACTATAGGGGTCCACCAGATTAAAACAGTAATCAGAGAGGTCTACAGATAAAAAAAAAAAGGGTTGAGAATTCCTATTGTAAATGAATGTCACCGTTGTACAAATGATCTACATTTCCAGTCTTCTGTGAAATCATTGCCATAGGAAAATATTAGGCTGCTTGGAAGGAAATAGGTGAAGAGGTTGGCGATATGCAAATTTTGTCTGATCCATTCAAGAGGAGAAAAGTAGATGTTAAAATGATGATAATAGCTGTGCTATTTGTAAAACTTGTTGATGAATTGAAATGAAAAGTTAATCTCTTAGTGAATGTCACACAGTTTTTAGTTATCATGTGTTTAACTTTGGTTTTAATCATAGAATGGAGCAGAATTCTCAACTTGAATTTCCACATTAGTTTGACAGTAAAAACTTTGTTAGAAAAGCCTGCTATTTTTTTGTGCTGTTCAGCCAGAAGTAATGTGGGATTAAATATCTTGTTTGCTGATACTGGGGAATGGGATTGAGCTGAATCAACATCAGTGTTTGGTAATGAGGTATATTGTTTACTAATCCATGAAGGTCAGCTGAAAAGTTCATATGCTGACCAAGATATTCTCATGGAATATGACCAAATGAGGTTTATTTTTAAACATAGTTCCTCTCTTGCATTCCACATACTTCTTCCATTGGTGTTGCAATGCTTGGATCCCATTGGTGAAGAAGCTTTCATCCTGTTGAAACAGCAGATATGACATTATCATCATTGCTTCCCAGCCAAGTGTTTTTCATGTTGGGAAACAGGTGATAGTCACATGGAGAATCGGGAGAATAGGGATGGTGATCAACCAGTTCAAAGTCACAGTCATACACAGCAGTCATTGGAACCAAAGATGGATTCACCTCAAACAATATCAGATTTTCTCCATGAGGTGATCAATTCGGTGTGTTTTTGATCAGGTGCCAGTAATGGTAGCCACCAAGCAGAAACCTTTGTCATGCCAAGTTCATTATGTAGAATATTCAACTCTCTCACAAGATATGCTAATAGTATTGGCTAATTGATTTATAGTCAGTTGCCTGACATTCATCAGCATGTGGTGAACACAATCAGTGGTGGTAATTGCAGGAAGTTCAAACCTTGGGTCATCATCAAGACTCTCCCTTTCCCTCATAAATTTAGCTGCCCACTTTTGCATTGTTGATAAAGCTGGATTAACATCTACTGTAGCAACCATATCAGCATAATGTCCTTGGGAACTAAACACTTTTTCTGCAGGTACTTATCACCAAAATGCCAAATTTTGTCTACTTTTAGATAAGTTGTTACTAGTTACTTTTGAAGTCTTCTTTGAACAGTCAGAGGATCTTTTTTAAAACGGGGGCCACATTTTTCATTAACGAAACACTTTGAAACTTGGAACACTGGTAGAATGTGTCATATAAAACATCTTTTTCTCTTAGTCTTCTTAAAAAAAAAAAGAAATCCATAAATTATTCCATGTTAAAGTTGTCGTATTTCTGTAATTTCAACCAATCACTGACGTCCATGCAGCCGATATACATTAAGTGCCGACTACATAAACAAACGATTCTGAAACAATTAACCCTAACCCTAACCCTAGGGTTAGGGTTAGGGTTAAAGCAAATTTAAAATGAAAAAAGCAAATAAAACGAAGAATCGTTTGTTTATGTAGTCGGCACTTAATGTATATCGGCTGAATGGACGTCAGTGATTGGTTGAAATTATCGAAATAAGACAATTTTTTACATGAAATAAATTCGAATACAAAAATATTTTTCTGTTCTATAACACAAAATAGATAAGTATACGAAGTTTGAAAGTCTTTCGGTACCAAAAACACTACGTAAAACATTAATGAAAAATGTGGCCCCCGTTTTAAAAAAGATCCCAGTCAGATGTCAGTTTACCTGGAAAAAAGCGATGCAGTTATTAATTAGAAGAGTTGAAATTCATACAAGATGTCACAGCTTTAGCGTCACTCCTTCATTGTCAGCATATGAACTTTTCCACCCACCCTCATATGCCACCTGATAAAATTGTATAAAGAAAGCTGATGTACACTTAACTATTTTGTTGATGTGAACTTGGGAGGAATATAGTGACCAAAAGCTTTCTCAAATGTCTATGATAAAGTTTTCTGCTTTCTCTCCTTGTTGCCAGAAAGCTATTTTATCTGGTTACGTTACCTCCATTGGCAATAAAGAAATTTTCTACGCATGTTGTATGATATTTGTATGCAAAATGCATTATTGCATGGTTGTGAAATACTTAACATGAATGCTGGTGGTGTGTTTAAGGTTAGGAAAACAAAGCTGAGCATGTGCTTTATTAGATGTTCAATGTGAGTGTAAATGAATTACCAAGCACAAAGGAGCCAAGAGAAATCTAAGTGGAATCACTGTACTATGCAAGACTGGAGACTGCTGCTGGTATGGAGATGTCATGCATAAGGTGGATGATAGTTGGACAAAGTGGTGATAAGAGATTCAAATATTCACACACATTTGTACGTGTGCGACCATTGATTTACAAGGATGTTAGAGCATGGGTTCCAGCAAGCTTTCATTTGGAGTTCTAATCCTGTTTTGGGCCACTTTAGGTGGTATGCTTAACCTGTTGCCCAGTGGAACACAATAACATGGTCTTTGGGTGCCTAAATGCACAAAAACACACATATATTTAGAGTTGGCCAGACATCATCCGACAGTAAATCAAAATTCTATAAATACTTAATATTCAGTTTTATTTATTCATTCCAATTATGAATGTTTAATAATTGAATGCTGTGAGTTAAAATCACTGCTTTTTTTTTCAACATTTGTCTATTCATTAACGTAGTCTCATTCAGTTATTAAATATAAATAATTCTTGGAATTAAATGGTTTTGATTTACTGTCAGGTGACTTTTGGCCAACCCTGTATATATCTATATGTACGTATTATGGCGTTAGGAAGGGCATCCAGCTGTAGAAACTCTGCCAAATCAGATTGGAGCCTGGTGTAGCCATCTGGTTCACCAATCCTGTCAAATCGTCCAACCCATGCTAGCATGGTAAGCAGATGTTGAACGATGATGATGATATATCATGAATACATATTGGTTTCAAATTTTAGCACAAGGCCAACAGTTGTAGGAAAGTGGGTAAACCAATTAGATAAACCCTACTTTTCAACTGGTGCTTATTTTATGAACTCCAAAAGGATGAAAGACAAAGTTGACCTTGGTGGCATTTGAACTCAGAGTGTAAAATGAGAAAAAATGCTACTAAGCATTCTGTCCGGCATGCTAATGATTTTGCCAGTTCATTGCCTTATATCATGAATAGATATTACCATTGTCATCATTTTTGTGTTCACTTTTTATGTGCTGGTATGGATTGATTGAGACTTCTTAGGGCAGTATTTTATGACAGGATGCCCTTCCTGATGTGAACCTTTATTCTACTGGTTTTCACATGCTGAAATACTGCACTGAAAGAAAATTGTTTATGTTGGTCATAAACAAACATCATCACTGCCCAGCTGGTGACTGTGGTAATATGCCTATGTTTATAAGAAAATGTCATTCACTGGAATTGAACCTGAAACCGTGTGGTCATGAAGCAAACTTCCTAACCACTCAGCCATGCCTGTGCCTCATGTATGTACCAGGACTACATTATCTGATATAACCTTTCTTTATTTTATATCAATAAGGTGTGATTTCAGAGCGATTTGGTTGCTCTCACTAGCAGGCCAAATGGTTATTCAGTATCTCTCATTTTGGTTCATTGTAATATTAGTAACACACTAAGTTCATATGCAAGTAAACAATTTAAAATGAAGTCATCTGAATTGTTAAAAAATACTATGAATCTATCATATCAATAAAGATCTGCTCAGCCCAACAGAATTGAAGCCCTAGAACCAAGGTAGCCATGTAAAAAGCACTTGTGATGGTGTTATGTAAAAATGACCCAGTACACTGTGTAAAGTTGTTGGTGTTAGAAAGGGCATCCACCTGTAGAAACAATATCAAAACAGACTATGAAACCTGGTATGACCCCTGGCCTTGCCAGTTTCTGTCAAGCCATCCAATACATGCAAGCATGGAAAATAGCGATGATGATGATAATAAAAGATCATGTTGAAATATGAATCATTGCAATCCTTTAATAAATCAAAATTAAGTGGGAATAGTATTCCATTCTGCATGTTGTGTGGTAACATAATTATAAATGTAACCTTTATTCTTGTGATTTGATTCAAAGTAATTATTTTTGCTATGGATGAGCTGTCACTGAAATCTGATTATGAATTAAATCTACACATGCTTTATTTCTATATGAATGACTTGACTTGATGGAATGAATATTAATTACTTTCAGTGTGTGAATAATATTAATTTCTAATTTGAGTGTTTTCTTGATTTACAACTAGTTCATGTTAGAGAAACAGTGTGGAAAGTGCTGAGTCATGAGTTTAATCACCTCTTAGCTTTTGAAATCCAGCACTTCTACTGGGATAATATTTAAAATAAAATTTTTTCTGCAAACTTTATAGGTGCTGGTATGGCTATGTAACTTAGAAGTTTGCTTCGCAACCACATGGTTTCAGGTTCAGGCTCATTGCGTGACACCTTGGGTGAATGTGTTCTATTATAGCCCTGGGCCAAGCAAAGTGTAGTGAGTGGATTGAGTAGATAAAAACTGAAAGAAGACCAGTGAGCGTGTGTGTGTGTGTGTCCTTGTCTTGACATCATGCAATAATTTTAAATGAGTGTCACTGACATAACAAGCACTGAGTCATTTACTTCCAATATGTCATTTTCTTCCAATATGTCATTTACTTCCAATATTCTGCAGAAACATGTCTGGCCATGGGGAACTATTATTTTACTTAGAAACAAGTGAGGGTTGGTGACACAAAGGGCATCTGGCTTTAGAAAATTTTCAACAACTTCTGTCTGACCCATGCAAGCATAGAAAAGTAGACGTTAAATAGTGATGAATAAAGATGATTTTCAAGATCAAACCATTTTGCATTTTCCAAATTCATTTAATTCTAAAACTAGTCTCTTTTGACTAGAAACCAGTTTCTGTAGATTTGGAAAAAGGAACATAGATTGTTTGAATTTGATGCCATCTCCTAAGGACATCAACAATGTTGGAATGAAATAGCTTCATTTGTAAAGGAAAATTGACACACTTGTTTTGCTCTGATTTTATTTTATAAATTTAAAAATTAGGGTTTTTACACAAATTCTATTCAACATATTCTCCTCACAGATTCTCACTTATTGCAGCATTCCTTCGGTTTTTCTAGGCCCTGTAAAAGAAAGAAGGTTGGGCCTCCAACTAGGCATTTTGCGATATGCTTAAAGCCAAACATTTTCCAGCACCCTCATGTGTGTGTGTATATATATATATATATGTATATATATATAATATAATCACCATCATCATCATCGTTTAACATCCATCTTCCATACATGCATGGGTAGGATGGTTGACAGGAGCTGGCCAGGTAGAAAACTACCCTAGGTTACTGTATCTGTTTTGGTAGGGATTTTACTGCTGGATCCCCTTCCTAACACCAACCACTCCACAGAGTGGACTCAGTGCTTTTTACATGACATTAGCACAGGTGAGGTTAGTTTGGGCATGATTTTTACAGGTGGATGACCTTTGAAATGCCAACCATGTTACAGTGTAGACTGGATGCTTTTAACGTGGCACCAGCACTGGCAGGGTAACCAAGTAACTCACAAGACAAGGAATTATGAGAGAGGCAGGGGTATTTGAGGAGGTGAACTTGTGTCAGAGGATGAAAGGTTAGAGTGTGACAAAAAGACAGAGAGACAGAAGCAGGTGTCTTGCCACAACAGAGGGAACATGAGATAAAGGGATCCACTATCAAATGATGAAAGGTTAGAGTGTAACAGAAATAGCTGTCTTACTATAGAGGAGGTATGTGGTTACCCGTTGAGGGAGAGAGAGAAGGGTGGGAGGTAACAAGAAAGAGCCCAGAAACAAGTGTGCTGATGTAAAGGAGATACTTGGTTACCTAGTCAGAGGGAAAACAAGAGAACGAGAGAGAGAGAGAGTGTGATCAAAGGGAAATTGAAAGAGAGTAGGAAACAGCAAAAGTTTTCCATTCCTGCAAGTAGTCAGACAAAATTTGTTGAGGGAAATTTTCTATGGCTAGATGCCCTTCCTGTCATCAGTCCTCAATATTTCCCCATGTCAGGACATATTTTACTTGGAAGACTGGAAACAAACAGTATCACTTGTATGATAGTGCTGTTTGTTTTCAACTATTGTATGATACCAAGACAAGGGTGTATACAACAAAAGAAGCCCATCATATGGGCTTCTTTTGGTTTCCATCTACCCATTCCACTCACAAGGTTTTGATCAGCCTGCGGTTATAGAAGACACTTGCTCAATGCACCATGCAGTGATACTGAACCCAAGACCCCTCATGGTTGGGAAGCAAGCTTTTTAACCACACAATCATGTCGTGTGTGTGTGGTTGTATTTAAAAGTATCTAATACTAAAAATCAAATTCTGGTTGTGTGTAGGTGTCTTCCTTGTTTTTACACAAAACTATGCATTGGCATGATAAAATGTTTTGATCTCTATGCCTTTAGCTGTAACCTCTTGAGCCTGAAAAAAATTTCAAGGGAATCTGATCCTTGGAAATCTCAAAACTGAAGAATTTTGATTATTATTATCTCAACAATTTAAAATGAATTTTGATTTTATATGAAAGAGAAGAAAACTGAAGGAATGCACTAAAAGTACAAATACACACACACACAACATGTAAATGCAAGTCATTCTGAACGTATGCATGAATGCACACATTTAAGCACATATGCATGCATGCACACATCTATCCACCCATACACACGTGTGTTTGTACACACTCACAATAATGAATGAAATGCATGGAAAGAGATGCACACAGACACAGAAACACATACATAAATACATTTGCCCAAAAAGTCATTCATAAACAAAGCACACACACAGATTCACTTACACATGCACATGCACACTTGCACACATAAACATGCTTGGATATGTGAGTATATATGAGGCAACAGATATAGTTTATTGAAATTGTCATGAGGAGAGGAGAGGAGTATTCAACATGTCTGAAGCTTTGGATACTCCACTCTGCTCAGCATTACTGTACTATTTCTGTTGTTTTGCTTTTACCAAGTAATATGACTTGCTGATGCAGCCTTCCACCAATTTCCTTTGATTTTGTTTTAACCACCACCACCACCACCATTTACCATCCATTTTCCATGCTGGCGTAGGTTGGATTGTTTAACTGGGGAGCTGCACTAGTTTCCAATCTGATTTGACATGGTTTCTACAGCTGGATGCCCTTCCTAACACCAACCATCAAGAGTGTAGTGGGTAATTTTTACGTACCACCAGAATATTTGCCAGTTGCATAATGCCAGCTTAACAGGTCTTTGCCAAAGGTCTAGGTCATTTGTTACTGTCTCTGTTAGGTCCAATGTTCAAAGGGTGCTTTTTACGTGATGTGTAGGACATAAGAAGCATTAAATGTAGTGTGCAAGAGAGATGGCTGTATTGGAATGGTCATGTAATGTGTATGGATGGGGACAGCTTTGTGAAAAAGTGTTGCACTCTAATAGTGGAGGGAACCTGTAGAAGAGGTAGACCCAGGAAGACATGGGATGAGGTGGTGAAGCAAGATCTTTGAATGTTGGGCCTCACAGAGGCAATGACAAGCGACCAAGACCTTTGGAGATATGCTGTGCTTGAGAAGACCTGTCAAGCCAAGTGAGATTGTAGTCATGGCTGATGACAGTGTTGTTTCACTGGCCTGTTAAAAGCACCTTTCAATTGTTCAGTGATATGCTGTGCTTATGAAGATCTGTTCAACAGAATGAAATTGTAGTTGTGGCCAATGCCAGTGCCATCTGACTGGCACACGGGCCAGTGGCATATAAAAAGCACCGTTTGTGCATTGAACCTCATGGAAGCAGTGATGACAAGCTGAGTGAGATTGTAGTCATGGCTGATGCCAGTGTCACATAACTGGCCAGTTAAAAGCACCCTTTAATTGTTGGGCGATATGCTGTGCATGTGAGGACATGTTGAACCAATTGAAATCATAGTCATGAGCAATGCCAGTGCTGTCTGACTGGCACCCGTACTGGTGGCATGCAAAAAGTATCATTTGAGTGTTGGGGCTCATGGAGGCAGTGACAGGTGACCAAGACTCTTGGCAATATACCGAGCTTGTGTTGACCTGTCAAGCCAAGTGAGACCATAATTGTGGCTGATGCTGGTGTCGGGTCAATGATACGTGTGTAGGTGGTACATAAAAAGCACCCACTGCACTCTCGGAATTGTTGGTGTTAGGAAGGGCATCCAGCTGCAGAAACCTGTAGAACTTTTCAGCACCCCCACTTGTGCGCACCCCCCCCTCTCTCTCTCTCTAGCAGGTGCTGAAAAGTTCCGGGCTTTGGGTAAAAGAAAATGCAAGAGGATCAGTTAATTATGATTTTATCCATCATACTCCCCTCTCAAATTCACACACTTATTGCAGCAGTCTTTCAATTTTTCTAAGCCCTGTAAAAGAATTCAAAATGTTACCAGTTACTGTCGATTCCCTGGTACTTGCACATTTTGCATTGTTTACAGAATTTGTTTTATTTAGGAGAAGAGGAATCTATTTTTATATTGGAAATATAATGATTTGTATAAAAAAAACAAAAACAAAAAAAAAACAAAGCTGTCTGATTCTCAAATGGAATTTCTATTTTGTTATTTTGCAGGCTGGGGATGAACCACCATTCCTCAGTGTTGGCACTGATGTTAGTGCTAAATATCGTGGAGCATTTTGCGAAGCCAAGGTTAAAAAGATTGTGCGAACGGTAAAGTGTAAGGTAAGAAAGAAATTAAGTTTTATAACAAATAATTTTCTATAAATTGCAGATGATCATGATCTTAACCATTTTCTTACTATACTTCTATTGAAATATGCTGTTGCTTGAATTAATTTTGAAAATAACGAAGAATTTAGTAAAATAACTTTGTTGTTATTAAGCTGGTGTTTGGATCTCAATATGAAATTTTGATAGAAGATGGTTTTGATTTAGATCATTTTAAAATAAAGTTTGTATCATGTATCAAGGGGCAGTCTCAGAGTGATTGGTTTCAAAAAGGCTAATATATCTTACTCATTTAAATCAGGGCAGTAACTTAGCAGAATCATTAAGGTATCCAGACAATATGCCTTGCAGTATTTGTTCCAGCCTCTTTTATATTCTGAATTCAAAACCAACCAACTTCAACTTTGCCTTTGACCCTTTAGCATTCAAATTGGCCATATCAGGCCAAAATATTTAGCCTGTTTTCTGTTGAAACTGACCAGATCTGGCTCTTCACTTCTACCTTACAATATCATTCTAAAACTAAACAATCACATCATTAATTCAACCTGGGGTTGATTTCTCTGACTTAAAACTCTTTAAGGTGGTGCTCCAGCATGGCCGCTGTCAAATGACTGAAACAAGTAAAAGAACAAAAAAAAAAGAATATTTCTAATTGATGACAATGCTTCTCTGCATTAACTTCCATTTTTGTTTAACACTTCATGATAGAGGACACTCTTCATATCCCACCAAACATTAAACATACAACATTTTTTGGGTGTAGTCCTGGTTTGGGAATGATTCTTCCTGTTTCATTGGGTGTTAAGCATTGTCACTGACATTGGATATGGTTATAGAGACCTCACATTTCATTACTTGTGATGATTCTACCCAGGAATGGTTAAGTAGCAAGTCTACTCTTCAATGACGAGAAGGCAACATTTTGTTTAAGCTGAGAAGCAGTCAGATGATGAAGGACCTACTTAGCATTAGACACTTTTCCATAACTCATGAAGGTGTTTTATGATCAAAGTGTGATCTTGAATTGAAACTATGATTTTCAGAAGCTCAATATTGACAAATCTTGGTTCCTCAGATCAAAGGGACTCTGTGAGAAAAAAAATTCTGGAGCAAAATTGGCCAAACCATTATTGGTATATTTGGACACATAAAGTTTCATTCTCAAATTCAGAATGCCACCTCCATTACTGAAAGCCCCTTTGGAATTCATAGAGCAAGCGTATATGGGTCTGATCATAAATCATTTTAATGAGGGGAAAATTGATACGAATTTAACCACTCTGGTTATAAAGTAACTGTAAAGAAAGAATGAAAAAGAAAATAACACATTGGTTGTTTTGCCATAAGTTTGAAAAACTACATTCAACGTGATCATTTCAAATGTACAGCAGGAGTTTCTTTCCAACCTATTGTATCAATACAAAATAATCAGAAATGCATAATTTTGTACTTTTTAAAACACAAGGAGAGGTTTGTTCTCTTAGTATCTTGTCATCATAACATGTTAACATTTGTATATCTTTGTTGCAGTAGGACATTTCAAACACATAAATCCATTACTTAATTTCTATATATCTACATATAAATTTCTATAAATGCTATCTCTTCTGCTATTATTTTTCTTGACCGACAATACTAATATATACCAAATTGTTTTGTGTGTGTGTGTGTGTGTGTGTGTGTACACATATACACACATAGGAAAAGTTTTGGCAAATTGCTTTGTTTTATAAATAATAGAATAAAACACTTTTTTTTAGTTTTTAACATTTGAAAATCTGTAACAAACTTATTGATTTCTCTTGGTTTGTTTAAGATGGTCATAGTTTCATTTATATAGTGTATTTTTATATTTTCTTCCAATTTCTACTCAATGAGAATTGAAGTTGTCCTCTTTTATTGTTCAAGTCATAGACGACAACCATTCTTACTGTCCTCACATTTACATCATAATCACAATTTTGAAATAGCTCAACAGTCTGGGCACATTATAACCTTACACAATGTCTGGAAATCTTCCATGCATCTCTTGTATAAATAATTTTCTACTCGTGGTCTCTGTGATCTAAAAATAACTTAGAAATTCAGAGCTTAAAGATGGTACATTTACTGTGTTGATAGGCACAGAGTAATTGGAAAAGTTTATAAATTTGTAAATTTAGTCTTGTTTTAAAAGTAGTTAAGAATGAGATAATAATGTTAAACAAAAATACATTGGAAAGGTTATCAACTGTGGAAACTAAAGGTGCAAGTTTTCTCTCTGTTTTTACTTAAAAAGTTTTTTTTTTATGAAGAGTTCAGGTTACAAATTTATGAAAGGTTTGTAAAACTTGGATTTCTAATTGGAAGTCTTTACTTTAGATATTATATTGGTTAGCAATGCATTTCATAAGAAATAAGTTGGGGTTTGCTGCTACTACACCCCTCTCCCCATTAAAACACTTTAAGAATTACGTAAAGGGCAGACATTGCTGTGTGGTTAGGAAGTTCACTTTGTAATCACATGGTTTTGAGTTCAATCCTACAATGTGGCATCTTGAACAAATGTTTTTTACTATAACCTTTTGGTCTATTAATACCTTGTAAGTGAATTTAGTATTTGGAAACTGCAAAAAAAGCCTGTCGTGTGTATGAGTGCACATACCTTCCTGAATGTTGATGTTCCATGCTTGTCACCATTTGAGTGGAGTGTTGTTGATGTTGACATTCTTTGATTACAATATGGCCAGTCACTCAGCACTTTTAAGACCTCTTAAGTAAAAAAAAAAACCAAATCAAAGACAAAACAATTTCTTACCTTGAAAATTAGGTAAGTGTTGGCAGCAAGATGAATGTCCAGTTGTAAAATTATGCCTTAAATAACTCCCCATTTCTTGCATGTTATGGAAAAATCAATGTTGAACAAATGAATGAATAACTGTTCTTTTTAAAATTTGATTGTCTGAAACAATCATCATCATCATCATCATCATCGTTTAACGTCCGCTTTCCATGCTAGCATGGGTTGGACGATTTGACTGAGGACTGGTGAAACCGGATGGCAACACCAGGCTCCAGTCTAATTTGGCAGAGTTTCTACAGCTGGATGCCCTTCCTAACGCCAACCACTCAGAGAGTGTAGTGGGTGCTTTTACGTGTC
>NC_068996.1:24611346-24630910 GCF_001194135.2 Octopus bimaculoides | reverse complement strand
TCGCCAGCAGGGGTAAGAGCTCTCTAAACTTTGCCCAGGCTATTCTTATTCTAGCAGCTACACTTTCAGCGCACCCACCCCCACTACTAACTTGGTCGCCCAGATAGCGGAAGCTATCGACTACCTCTAGTTTTTCACCCTGGAATGAGATAGAAGTTGTTTCCTGTTTGTTTACAGTCTTTATTGCACCTGAACATCTGCCACAAACAAAAACTAACTTGCTAGTTAACCTGCCTTTGATGTTGCTGCACCTCTTATGTGTCCATAGCTTGCACCGGGTACATCTTATAGAGTTACTACCTACTCCTTTTCTACATACTGAGCAGGGCCATCTACCTGAAAGGGTTTGTGTTTTATCTATCTTCCTACTTATTAAGGATTTTGAGGCATTTTTTTTTTACACTCATGTTTAGTTTGATTTGGAAACTATTTGCCTAATTTCATGTTTACCATATTCATTGGTTTGGGCTGTTTTATTATTTTATGATGGTTGTCTCCTGGGAATGGACTGCATGATCGCAAAATAATTGGTTCATCTGAAATATATTATTACTCTGTGATGGATTGAGTATTAATAATTTATTACACAATGTAAATCAATTGTTATCGACCCAACTCGATGCAATGTGTGCCAGTTTGAGAATAGATGTTTCTATGAATTTTTCTCTGAATTTCTAAGAGACCAGAGTATAAAACTGACAAGTTTCATATTGGAAAAGATGAGAATATAACTCAGCAAGTGCAGCCTTGGTTATTTGATATGTAATTAGGTTATCATGGCTATTTAATATTCTTTTTTTCTACAGCTTTTCTTCGCTAACCTCATAAAATCCTTTAATAACTCTCCCTCTCTTTCATCATCATCACCATCATTGTTTAATGTCTGTTTTCCATGCTGGCATTGGTTGGATGGTTTGACTGAGGTCTGGAGAGCCAGTGGCTGCACCAGGCTCCAATCTGATCTGGAAATGTTTCTACAGCTGGATGCCCTTCCTAACTCTAACCACTCCAAGAGTATAGTGGGTGCTTTTTATGTGCCACCGGCAGGGGAGCCAGTCAGGCGGACCTGGCATTGGTCATGTTCAGATGGTGCTTTTTATGTGCCACCAGCACAAGAGCCAGTCAGGTGTTATTAGCATCGGCCACGATCAGTTGGTGCTTTTTACGTGCCACCGGCACATGAGCCAGTCAGGCGGTCCTGGCATCAACCACAGGAGCCAGTCAGTGGGTACTGGCCGCAGCTACAATATTGGTTTTACTTGACTCAACAGGTCTTCTCAAGCATATCATATCGCCCGATGCATTAGGGGCATTCTTAACAGAGTCAGACATGCGTGGCTGTGATCTCACTTAAGTTGCTGGCTCTTCTCAATCACAGCACATCTCCAAAAGTCCAGGTCTCCCGTCATTGCCTCTCTGAGGCCCAATGTTCGAAGGTCATGCTTCACCACCTCATGCCATGTCTTCCTGGGTCTATCTCTTCCACAGGTTCCTTCTACAGTTAGGGAGTGGCTGTCTTCATTCATACATAACACATGACCATACCAGTGCAGATGCCTCTTTTGCACACCACATTTGATGCTTCTTATTCCCAACTTTTCTCTCAGGGCACTTACACTCTGTTGTGTATGCACATTGACATTACACATCCAGCAGATCATACTAGTTTCATTTCTTTCAAGCCTATGCATGTCCTCAGCATTCATGGCCCATGTTTCACTGCTGTGTAGCATGGCAGTTCACACACTTGCATCATACAATCTACCTTTCACCTTGAGTGAGAGGCCCTTAGTTGCCAGCAGAGGTAGGAGCTCCCTGAACTTTGCCCAGGCTATTCTTACTCTAGTTGCTACACTCTCAGAGCAGCTACCTCCACTATAGACTTGGTTACCTTGGTAGTGGAAACTATTAACTACTTCTAGTTTCTTCCCCTGGCATGTGATGGAATCTGTTTTCTGTACATCTTCTGTGTTTATTGCCCCTGTGCATCTGCCACACACAAAAACTATTTCCCCCAGTTAACCTTTGATATTGCTGCACCTTTTATATGTCTATAGCTTACACTGGGTACATCGTATGGAGTTTCTACCCTTGCTTTTTCTACAGATCAAGCAGGGCCATCTACATGAAGGGGGTTGTGATTTGACAGCAAGGTCATCAACATAGAGGAGTTCCCAGGGGCAGCCTGTTTTGAATTCCTCTGTTATTGCCGGGAGGACTATAATGAATAAGAAGGGGCTGAAGATTTATCCTTGGTGAACCCCTACTTCTACTCAGAATTCTTCACTATACTCGTTGCCAACCCTCACCTTACTGACAGCATCCCTGTACAGGGCTTGTACAGCTCTTACCAACCATTTGTCTATCCCCAGTTTCCGCATTGACTACCAGATAAGGGATCAGGAGACCCTGTCAAACACTTTCTCCAAGTCAACAAAAGCCAAGTACAGAGGTTTATCTTTGACTAGGTATTTCTCCTGCAGTTGCCTTACCAGAAATACAGTTGCCTTACCAGAAATACAGAAGATACCAGATTGCTGTCTGACATACCCATTAAAATCTCCAGCCACAAAGATGAGATCATTGTTACTTGTCTTTGAGGTAGCCTGCGGAAGAATATCATAGAAGTGATCCTTCTGTTCATTTGGTAGGCCCACCTGTGGGGCGTAGGTAGAGATAATTGTAACTATACCATTCTGCAAGACTAGCCTGAGTTTAAGTACTCTATTGCACACCCTCACTATCTCTATGACTTTATACACCCATTTCTCTGCAAGAAGTATGCCCACACCCCCTATTCCATCACCATTACCTTCCCAGAAGAGTTTATACCTTTGTGCTTTGCCTGTGAGGACTCTGGCTGAAGCTCCTCTCCATCTTACCTCTTGAACGCAACATACATCAACATGTCTCTGTTCAAGCATCTCTACAATCTCGCTAGACCTACCTTTCAATGTGCCAACTCTGAAAACTGGGAAGCAGGAAGGAGAGATGTTATTCAGTATCTGAAAAGTAGGTTCCCGTAAATGTTTGGTAACAGGCATCATAATAGTTGTTCTTGCTTTTGACTTTCCGTCATTCAAACATGCTTAGAGTTGTTAAGGTTGTTACCTCTACAGGGGTGGGTGGGTGAGGAAGCATTGTATATGAAAGTGTTTGGGGCATTGTAGATATAAGTATTATGAGCCTAGAGGGTGAAGCATTACTGATGCTGCAGATATAAATGTGTAAATAAATAAAAAGTAAGTGGGCTACTATGTAGTCTAGAGATGGAGGGGAGGGTTGTGGAGAGAAAAGAGAGAGGGGAAGGGCAACTGGATGTCTGGTAAGAGAAAGAAATTTCCGGTAAGAGAGAGAGAAAGAAAAAGAAATTTCCGGTAAGAGAGAAAGAGATTTCTGGTAAAAGAGAGAGAGAAAGAGAAAGATTTCTGATAAGAGAGAGAGAGAAAGCGATTTCCTGTATTGGTGGCAGGGTGGGAAAGTGTGGGCGCAACCACTGATACTAAAGGTCATTTTAAGGGCTAGAGCAAACAAAAGAGAGATTCTTAGCTTAGCTGTGCATATTCTCGAGTGACATCAGCTGCCGAACACATGGAATAAACTAATGAAAGTCTGAGGGGTGGGGACAGATGTGAAGGCGACAGCCGGAAATGGACGAAGAACGCAGCTTTAGCTCTAGGCTTCAAAGAGAAATAACAGGGAGTAGCCATTGCAACGAGAGATAAGAGAGATACAGACAGGAATGAGAGAAATTATTTCTTTCTCTCTAATAATACATCCTGATCTAAGGAAACCTCTGATTCTGGCAATTACCATCCTATTGGTTTCACAGTATCTCAGATGGAGACAGCCATTAACAACAGTTTTCTGTAACAACTTGGATCTCCCTTCTTCATTAATGATCACCAGTATGACAGCTTTTCTATAATTAAATTATGGTGTTAAATTGGGCAACAGGTTAAGTCTACCAATCAAGAACATGAATGGTTCCTCTAATGGATTTCTGTCTACTTTCTGCCTTCCACATTTTACTTATAAGGCTTTAGACACTTGCCCAATGTGTCATTGCAATGCAATCAAACCTGAAGCCTAGGTAGTTGCAAAGTGAACATCTTAACCACACAGCCATGCCCCAACCTATTAGCGAATAATATTGATTTTATGGCTTGTTGGCCTTTCCTATAACTAGGAAATCAATGATGAAGTGAGACAAACACACTAAATTAACTGTCTCAAACTGAAGCAGGCATTGTGATGTGTAGTCAATATTGACAATAGAATAGCATCAATTGTCTTTGAAAAGCTGATTATGAAATCTGTACCTTATAGCCACTGTACCTATGGGTTGAGAAATTGATATCAGAAACCAAAACTCTTAACTCTGGTTAAAACAGATAAACTTGCCTGTTCATTATGAAGAAGGCTGTAAACCACAGAATACTTAGTTGTATTTAGTTATATTCTGTATACATTTTGAGTTTGATTATCTCTGGGATAAATTTGCCTTTCATCTTGTAAGTTGTTAAAATATATCCCAGTCAAGTACTAGCATCAATATGACATGGTTTCTTCATTCAGAATTTGTAGTCAAGTCCCCCAACTTAAAGGGATCAATTTTATGTAAGTTGTTTGATGATGACAAAGCATTTGTTGATGTGTAGTTGGCAAACAACTTATCTTTCTGATGAAGCATATTAAAAATATATACATAATAGACAGAATTGGTCATCCTGAAGTATAGATTTTCGATCATCATAAGATTGGATTCAAGAATAGAGCTGGAGGATATGTTGATTTGGTTGTGATTTAAACAAAACTGCTTTGGGTTCTTCCTTTTGTTACTGTGAATTTGGTTCTCTTTTTCTTAATTTATTAGAATACCTTCATTTATCTGTATATAATAAACTTAGTTTTCAACTGCACAGTTTTTATTTTCTTTAGTAGTACCACTGGTTATTTCAGGAACATTTCTTTTATGTCTAGTTGCTGTTGTTAAGTCCCAGGTCAGACCTGGAATAGCAGACACTTGATCAAAGGCATTCTGCTCTTTAAGATTCCCCTTTATCCAATCTGTCTTTTCCTCAACTCTTTGGACACCAACCCACCTGAAACTGCCTCTAGTTCTGTTATGCAATCTTCCTGTTTTAAAGTTATCTAGATTAAAACTTTCCATTAAAATTTGGTATTGATTTATGCTCCAAGTATTTAATATAGACAAAGTTAGATACTAAATCCTGCATTAATTTGAAGGGTATTTCAACAGAAATATGGTAACAAAAGGGTGACAATATGGTATGATTTGAGAGAGATTTTGGTTGCTATTTCTAGCAGGTTGTGGAACCATATTGAAACTTCATCATCATCATCATCTTGTATGTTTTTAGTATCTTGTTTGTTTAGTATCTTCTAAATCTAGTCTCTTCAAATCAGTATGAATGATTAAAATATTAACTTGGTTGTGTTGGTACAGGTATAGTTGTTTAGCTAAGAAATTCACTTCCCAACAATGTGGTTTCAGGTTCTAACTCATTACATGGCACCTTGGATAAATGTCTTCAACTATAGCCCCTAACCAGCTAATATCCTGTGAGTGAATTTGGTTGATGGAAACTGTAAAGAAACACATTATATGTGTGTTTGTGTATATGGCATGTTTGTGTTTGTCTCTCAGTGCTCAACAATCAGCGTTGGAAGTACATAACATGATAGATTCTGGGGTTGATTTGATGAATGGAACCCTTTCAAGATGGTACCCCAACATGGCAACAAGTCTTATAACTGAAACAAATAAAAGAATTTTACTGGAGTTATTAGAAAACAGAAAGAGAGAGAGACACAAACACACACACACTAAAGGGATCATAAAATGCAATAAGAATTAAAATAAACACAAGCACTATTTTAATATCACTTCGTTATTTTACCAGCTAACTATTCATTGGTTTGTTTAATGTGTTGATTGAACAATCAGTTGGCTGTTAGTTTTCTTCTCTCCTATTGTTATGTTTAATACAGACTTATCCACGTTTGTGGTGATTATTCTGTGACAGTAAATCCTTAGCTGGAAACTCATCGATATCCACTTCCATCACCAGAAGTGTAAGTGTTGTGTTTACTGCAACAGCTTACTCAGCACTCTGCTTCATGGTTGAATGGTTTGGTAGAACATCTAAATACAGAGACTATTGATCCAACTCTTAAGCTCTTAATCCTTTTGCATTCAAATTACTTTGTCAAATGTAATGCTTGAATTTATCATGCATTATCTTGTAGCTTGGAAATTTTGATGTGGTAGCTATTTATTTTTAGAATGACATTGTTGGATTAGTGTGAGAAGCCACATCTGGCTGGTTTGAACATAAAACAGATAAACTATTTTGGCTGGATATGGTTGGTTTAAATGCTAGAGTGGCTGAATATGGTTGGTTTAAATGCTAGAGTGGCTGAATATGGTTGGTTTAAATGCTAGAGTGCTTATCCTTTGTAATTGGAACTATCAAGTCACCAGAAACTGGATTTTTGGATTCATTTTTGCACTATACCTGGAAAATGAACATTATTCATTCCCTTCACACATTTCCTTAATTGTAAATCTTGTAAAAATTTTCCCTTACTGGAATATGAAGACATTGAGTGAGACCTGTAAGCTGTTTTTATAATCTTCCAACTTATGGTAAAAATGGAAACATGTAAACTTGAGGGCGTGTGTGAAAAGGAAAAGGCAGGGAATAAAGTAACAGACTTGATTCTGTTGTTTTAATGTTTCTCTTGAAATACATGGCCTTTATTTCAGTTAATATATAAATTAAATGTAGAATTTACAGAAATAACTTCCTCATTATTAAGCTGGTATTTGGAACATAAATTAATAAGGAAATTTTGATGGAAGGTTTTAATTTAGATCACAATAAAACAGGTAATTCATATAGAGTCAGGGAATGATGTCAGGCAGGTTGGCTTCAGGAAGGAACTGGAAGAATGCATGTGCATGTAAGTTTTTTTTTTTTTTGAAGTTCTCTTCATTGAAAGGAAAATGCATTGAAATGTGTGTGTGTATTACTCCCATATATATACACTCACATATATGAGCACATACCATATTTTTAACATGTTTATTGTGAAAGTAGTTACATTTGCAACCATTAACAGAACAGATACTAAATGCAGTAATATATAAATATGTATTATTATTGTTGTTTGTTATAATGTCTTTGAACATTCTGCTTTTTATTTATTTATTTATTTATTTTTTTTTTTTTTTACATAGAATGAATATTTATGCTATCTTTGTTTTATTTTGTAGGTTTTCTTAAAGGAAAGTCAAACATCTGTAATTGTTACCGATGACTGTATTGAGGGCCCTCTTAAGGTAAAAACACTCTACTCTTTATTGTTTAAATTCAGATGCTGTAATAATTAATTTCTTCTTCATATACAAATCATAATCATTTGTTTCTAGTGAAGGCCTGATCTGGTGAGTTTGAACACAAAACAGATAGAATACTTGGGCTGGGTATGACTGGCTTGAATACTAAAGGGTTAAGTACCATGGAACCAGGATAAACTCCAGCCTAATGAACTTTTGGGACTGAAGCAGACTATTTCTAAGACTATTTTATTAAACAACTGTAATGATTTCAAATCCTGAGATGGACATGGATCAGGCAATGGGAAGCTTTTTATCTTCAAGAGATTATAGAATCTATGGGATCATCAGTAGTTGAATCCCCTTAAAAATATTAATGTATTAAACCATTTCTAGATATAATTTTCATGGGCATCTATGGAATAAAAAAGGTAGTGATATTTGAATTTAGTTGCTTTTTTTCAATTTAATTTTGTTTTCTCTTGAAATGTTAAATTTTAAGAGTGGTTTTAAGTTTTTAAAAGCAAGGAAATTTACAAATGTGATATTCTATTCTATTAATTCCAAAAGACGTTTTTTTTAATTGGTATTAGCTTATTTTGCAGTGTGTTTTAATTTTCTAAATATTTCAATACAGTTTTTATTTATTACTGAATATTTTTAGGTTGGTGCTCCTGTTCTGGTTAACATGTCAGAGACTAATCATTCAGCTGAAGGTGTTGTTAACAAAGTCAATGACTGTAGCATGTACACTGTTGGTGAGTATTGTCTTCAACTGATATTTCTTCAATTTCTATAGTAATGCAATCTACTGAGAAACTTTTGTTCTGGAACAATATATACACATATATACAATATATGCACATATATACAAAAATACACCTATACACAAAAATACACATACATATGCATAAATATGTGAAGGTGCATGGCTCAGTGGTTAGAGCGTTGAGCTTACAATCGTGAGGTTGTGAGTTCGAATCTCAGACCAGGCTGCGTGTTGTGTTCTTGAGCAAGACACTTTATTTCATGTTGCTCCAGTTCACTCAGCTGTAGAAATGAGTTGCGATGTCACAGGTGTCAAGCCATATCGGCCTTTGCCTTTCCCTTGGATAACACTGGTGGTGTGGAGAGGGAAGGTCGGTATGCATGGACGACTGCTGGTCTTCCGTAAACAACCTTGCCAGGAATTGTGCCTGGGAGGGTAACTTTCTAGGTGCGATCCCATGGTCAGTCATGACCGAAGGGGATCTCAGCAGCAATGCATAAATATCAGCCATACTATTCTACATTTTCGAGATGAGGAATTATGTTCATTGTTTACAATGGATCGATAGGTGTCCTCAGCCTGTTCGTTGTTTCCACGGGCATATAGTATAGTGGATAAGAGCGCAGGCTACTAACCCTTGGATTCTGAGTTCAATCCTAGGCAGGGACTTGGGAAATAATATCAACAAAAAATAATGTCAGCAAAAAAAGAAAACCTTAGGAAGGAGAACAGAGTACCTTGTTAGTCAAATAAAGGCTTGGGTTCGAAATTCCACCAGGACACCTGATGAACATTGTGGAAACAACAAACAAAGTGAGGATACCTATCTATCCATTGTAAATAATGTATATCAGCCATAGTACTCAACTGGTACTTATTTTATAGACACTGAAAAGATGACAGGCAAAGGTTGACCGTAGAACTCAGAACATATAGAGCTGGAAGAAATTGTCACAAAGCATTTTGATTCTTTCCAGCTTGACATCTTAATAATAATAATAATAATAATAATAATAATAATAATAATAATATAATAATAATATTAATAATATAATAATAATATTAATAATATAAATTTTATTTTGTAGTGTTTGATGATGGAGATGAGAGGACACTCAGAAGAACTCAATTATGTTTAAAAGGAGAGAAACACTTTGTAGAAAGTGAAGTAAGGATATTTATACTTATGTTGATGTTGTAAAGGTGTGTTTGTGAGTGTGTATAAGTGTTTTCAAGATTGAGTAACTACAAACGAAGCATATGATTGTATAAATCACGTAGCTTGTGAAGTTGAAAGTTTGTAGTATGCTGTTAGATTAATGTAGCCTTATATTAATGTTACAGATTTTTTTTTTTAATGTTGACTTTGAGTTCTGTCTTAGTGAGCAGTCACTTTTTACTATCAATTTGAACATGAATATGTGGTAGTAAATTGATAACTTATTATTAATTAACTTCTTTTTCCTGATTGAAAATGAATATTTCCTCAGTCTTCTTGTGGTGACCGAGTATTTTACATGTATAAAATCTTTTGTCTGTTTATACTTATCAGTCTTCCATTTTGAATGTTATCAGAATATAACATACATATTTAACTTTTATATGTCTTGATATTGCAGACTCTGGACCATTTGCCTCTGTCTCACCCAGAACACTTTGGGACTCCAGTAATGCAGAGTAAGAAAGGGAAAAGAGGAAGGTATTCTGCTTCAGGGTAAGTAATCTTATATAGCTGGAGTCATAATTGTTAAATTTAGTATAACTTTATACCTCCTCCTCCCATCCTGATTGTATCAACAAGAAAAATAGTACTCAATACATGTTTATGAATGTTAATTTATAAGCATCTTTATTTTTTATGTCTGTTTTCCCAAAAGTTGCCACATGCTTGTTTGGATTGTATGAATCTTCTCAAGCATAGGTTCCTGTCATTGCTGTCACTCTACAAACCTCAAGCAATGCCCACAATGAGATATTGTGGGGGCAGTGCTGCTGCAAACACAGGCATCCCACACAGCATCCAGAAAAGCGCCACCCAACTGATTGGTATAGAGTCACTTTCAACCTCTGGTCCATGGGAATGTTGTCTCTTCTCTCTTTTTCTACTATTGTTACAATGGTCTTTGCTTCTTAGAGCTGGCTAACCCAGCCATCTCCATTCAAACACTTTTATCACACTTTTCTTTCCTTTTGTTATCACTATTGTTATGCTCAGCCCTCATCCTGCACTAATTGCTAATCCCAGTTTTTGCTTTCCAGAACATTGACCCTCTGGAATTCTTACTGGTTTAGTTTGACTTGATTCCATATATGTTCAAGAGGAACATATATGGTATCTCACTGGTCTTGGAGAGCTTGCAAAGGCATTGAGTTCTGTCTTAGTGAGCAGTCACTTTTTACTATCAATTTGAACATGAATATGTGGTAGTAAATTGATAACTTATTATTAATTAACTTCTTTTTCCTGATTGAAAATGAATATTTCCTCAGTCTTCTTGTGGTGACCGAGTATTTTACATGTATAAAATCTTTTGTCTGTTTATACTTATCAGTCTTCCATTTTGAATGTTATCAGAATATAACATACATATTTAACTTTTATATGTCTTGATATTGCAGACTCTGGACCATTTGCCTCTGTCTCACCCATCTGTTGAGATGCACTCTACTAAAAGCATCAACGAGCCAGAATAGTGCAAACATAAGATGACATGCAATAATACGCTTGCTTTGATATCAACCATTGATTATGCGTAATAGTGTTGATTAACACACAGTAAATTTAATTTGTTGTATAGTCCCAGGTTTATTTGGGATTATTGTAAAGGGAAGAACAGGAAAAAAGATCCTAACATGACAAGATAGATATATACATTTTCACTTTCTCATTGAAGCAATTTCTTTTCTTTTATGCTACTTGGAAAGACATAAACATAGTATATGGCATTTCCCTTCCCTTAAAATGGAGGGCTTACATACCTAGTCAGAAAGGAGGACAATGTTTAGTTTTGATGATTTGGTAATTGTATTTATTCTGGAGAACAGCATTAACATTGATCGAACAGCCTGTCTTCATCTTTCAGGGCTGATTATGAAGAAGACAGCAGCTCCGAAGACAGTCCGCCTAAAAGAGCATCGTACAAAGGACGATTTCAAGAACTCGTTGGAAAAGTGATGTGTATGGAAACTGGAGATAAGAGAAAATCCCCTTTATATGTACCTGTTCTCGTTGTTTTACCTGATGCTCATCAAGTTGAATTGAAGAACAAAGATCACCTGCTTGTGCGGTCATTTAAAGATGGAAAATTGTAAGTAAAAACTTGAATATATAAAACACATTGACAAATGTATGGGTTCTATAGAAAATGTTGAATATTTTGCAAACTTTTAACATTTGTTAATCCTTTTGTATTTGGAAGATAATTGCATGTGCCATGTGTGTGTTTTGTGGTTTATTAAATTGCTCAATTCAAACGTGTGTAGTCTGTATTGTGCTTGTGAGTGTGTGATGGCCAAAAATATAATTATAAAATAATTATAAAAATATAATTAAATCCATGGTTTTGTATATGTAGACACACCACTGTGTTTTCTGCCAATTAGCAAGTGTATTTCTCTTTGTCAATTGCTTAAAAATATAAAAATAAAAAAAATTGCTTTGATATTTTTGTGCTCATATAAATGTTTTAAAATACTTTTATCAAATGGTAGTCAATGGTAGAATGGTGGATAAAATACCTTGTATTATTTGATTACGCCCTGTTATGTTCTTCATCCAAATCCCACTGAGATCACCTTTGGCTGACTTCTGAGATTGATAAAATAAGCATCAGTCAAAGTACTGGGATTAATATAATCAACTATATTGTTAAAGCCTGTTCCTCCAGTGTAGGTAGGCCATAGTACAATGACTAATGCATTGCACTCATTATATTGGTCACTGGCACAATGACTGATATCAGTAAATGAATTTAAATGATATGTGATTATCTATTTACAAATACGTTGTTGGGTTCAGTCCCACAACATTGCACATAAAACACGAGTCTTCTACTGAAAAATTATAAAGAATTGTGAAAATGAACTTTCATGTTTCTTTTTTATGGTAAATGACAATTTACTGTTTGATTTTGTGTTGTACAAACGCTTTATGATGTGTCTCTCCCTTTGAAAGAAGAGTATTATTTAATTTTACTTTTCTGTGATTAAGTGTAAAGATACATTAATGTTTCCAAAAGTGTTTTTAGCATTTGAAATGCTTTATGTATTCTTGCTGTACATGAAACTATGATGGAAAATTTTATATTTAAATATGAACATTTGATATGAATAATGCTGTTATTTGAACAGACTCACTGCATGATGCTGTTTTTATAGTTAGCTAGACTAGGCTGTAAATAAGTTATGTGATTTAGATATGGACGTAGTACACTACTGGTAATAGGATACAAAATATGGACACTTCAACAGTACTTCAATACTCCAAATGATAAAGCCAACCATGATGTTGTCATTGTACAATATTTGATTGTCAAATATTTTACATTAGATAGTTTTCCTTATATAGACTACTTGTTTATAATATCCACAAGATTTCAACTTGCCATGTACAAGTAACCTAACTATCTGTTTTTTCTTCTCTACATATATATTTATGGTTTATAAATTATTTTATATAAACATTTAATGTAATTTCATTTGTTTAAAAAAGAATGTGAAAATGAATTTAAAGTTGGTTTTTTAACATTTTTTTTATTTCTTGATTTTCAGTATCACAATATCAAAGAAAGATCTGAAAGACTTTACTCGTGAAATAGCTCTGAAAAATGAAGACAAAGGATTGAAAGCTGGTAAGATTTAAACAATTATTTCTAATTTTATTGAATTTTAGCTATCTCAAAGTTTAATGTTTACTTTTTTGTAAAAGTTTTCTTGAAAATAATCATTTTGTTGATTACAAAATGATTATATCCAGTAGTTTTTATTGCATTTAATTTTTCTATGAAGCACTCAGTCCACACTGTAAGGTGGTTGCTGTTAGGAATGGCATGCAGCTGTAAAAACCCTGACAAACAGACAGAAAAGCCTGATGCAATCTGCCTAGTCTCCTCCCCCCTACCAAATTGCCCAAACCATGCTGTTAAATGATGATGATGATGATTCATTTTTATTACACCAATATGATGTGCCTATAACTGAATTCTCATTACAGAGAGTAAAATTTATGTGGATATGAGAATCTAGTCAAATGTTTAATTAACTGATTTAAAGAGCCACAGTATTGACCAAGTTTTTATTACATACATTTAGTAATGTCAGGATATATTTAGAATTAGATTCTAGAAAGATTTGAGAAAAGTGGTGATATTTTTTTAGTATTAGTGTGATATTGTTGATGTAAAGAAATAAAAATGTTTGGTTTGGTTTGGTTGGTTATTGGCAATTTTGGTTAGTTGCATACTATGTTGAAAAGCAGAAATCATACAATATATTCCATCATAGTTAAAATAAAAAAAAAAAAGAAAACTTATATGATGTAAAGCTTATTAAATTAATGCTATCTTTAGCACTGGCTATAATATACATGTATATTTGTTTATGTGAGCTGGAAAAACAGCTCTCTTATTGCTATATATGTTTTCTCTATTGGTGTGTGTGTGATTTCATTTTCATTCTCTTTCAAGTCCCATGTTTGCAATTTTGATATTTTTCATATTTTTATATTAAGAAACGTGCCCAACAGTTGGCTATTTTATTACATAATTTCTAATTTTTATTTTCATTTTCAAGCTATGGAGAAAGCATTATTATACTTTGATTGTCATGAACTTCCACAGAACTGGACTAAAGAAGAATTACTTGGGACTGATGATGATAGTGAAAATGATGATGAAGATGTAAGTAAACAAAATTCCTCTTTATTTAATCTCTCCCCTCTCTTTATCTGTCTATCTATATTTCTCAATTATAAATTTGAGAATAAATTAAAGGAAACATGTAACTATATAAAACAATTTATTTTATGTTATCTACTTATATAATCTATTTTAAGTACAGTTCTGAAATTAGCAGTACTAAAATATCAAATTTTGAGATGTGGTCTTGCTAGTACTGACTTCATATTTCAATATCTATTATTTTAATGGTGTTTTTCCTTGCAATAAAAGTTTTGTCTCATTGTCAGTCAATTTCCAAAATGTGTATTTTTACGAGTATTTTTGTACTACAAATAAATGAAAGTTAATTTAATTTCAAATATATTTAGTATGTATAGCTATAGGGGATACTCTTGAGAAAGTTAACAGATTGAAGCTTCTGATTTATAGATTATTGTTCAACCAGGGAAAATAAACCTTTCGTTTGAATAGAAACAAAATAGAAACAAAATTGTTGTAGTAGTGTGGCATATAAAGTGAAGTTTGTCTTAATAAATAAAGGTCAGATGTTCAGAGCAACATTGTTTTTTTTTTTTAGGAATTAGTTTTTCATTTCAGTTTCTACAGCAAGACACCTGTTTATGTCCTATCATAGTTTAACATCTCATCACCTGGCACAAAGCTACCCGCTTCAATATTACTCACCCTCTCAGGTGAGAAGTCTTTGTCTTGGCATATGTTCTACAAGCAGGACTGACAGATCAACAAAAGGAACATCTCTATGAGTCCCTTCTGCAGATTGCCTTGATGATGGATGGCAGACTCTATTATCTTAGCTGGTAATTTCAATCTGCATGTTGGATAATACTCCAATAGAATTCATGGTGTATATAGAACTTATGGCTTTGGTTCTAGAAGAAAGGATAGAATAAGGCTGTGGGAATTCTGTGATGCTAATGACTTTTTGATTTTGTGCCAGGAAGAAGTACTATTGCAGGAGAAATATTTAGCAAAAAAGTAAACTGCTGTACTTAGCTCCCTGATCTGGTGGTTATTGTGGAAGCTAGGAGTAGATGAATGGCTAGTGAGAGCCATTGAAGTCATGTACAGGGATACTGTCAGCAACTGAGAATTACATATGAGTACAGTAGGTAAGATTCATTAGGATTTTGTTATCAGGCCCTTCCTGTTATCATAGTTCTCCAGTCCATAAAGGAGGAATTTAAGATTGGTAGATTATGGGAACTCCTCTGTACTGCTAACCTGGTTTTATAGCTGAAATTGTTATAGAATTTAAAAAATGGTAAAATTCTATAAAAGAAACAAATAAAATCATATAAGAACAAGTGTTATATTATGTTTTTTTTTGTTATATTTTCTGTTATTTTTCTTCGTTTCCAGTCCTCCGATGATGAACCTTGTGAAGAAGAAGATCGATTTGTAGCTCAGTTGTATAAATTTATGGACGACAGAGGTGTGTATTAAACTTATTTGCTGATGCTTTTCTTTATCTTTTGTCAGATGTAACTAAAATGATGATTTTCAAACAGCAGAGAAAACTTAATGTTTGGTTAATTATTATAGTAATGTAGTTATTGCATTGATCACGCTAAGCTGATTTTCTGTAATTTCTTAGCTTAGTATATCTTTGATTATCTATGCTGGTTTCAGTGTAATTTTGTTGTTAAGCCAACCTTTTTGACTGTGGTGTCCTGCCTTTGTTGGCTATTGCATTAATAAGACAGGATAGATTTTATAAGTTGGGTCTAGTTGTAACAGATAGCTTTAGTATTGGGGTTTTACTACTAAATTCTCTTAACAATGTCAGTGATGGACAATAAACTGAAGATGGCAAGTTGTTAATATTCTATATGAACATTAGAGAATTTAGCTGGCATTGATTACCCTTTTAGCTTTTAAATTTAACTCCTTGTGTTGTTGTCTGTGACTTAATACTATTTACCTATTATCAAAATCAAATTTACATTTCCAAACAGGAACACCAATCAATAAAGGACCTTCATTAGGGAACAGAGATTTGAATTTGTATAAGCTCTTCAAAATTGTTCAGAACTTCGGAGGATATAATAAGGTACAGTTTATATATTGACATTTTTTCTTCCTCTCTACCTACTGTAAGAGATAGGGAGAGAGAAAGTGAGAGTGAGAGTGACAAGAAATGTTAACACTTTCATAAATATTTCTTTTTGTAATTATTTTTGTATATGAATTCTGCTTTATGTAGGAAATAAGTGTAATTTGCTCAGCCATCACTTATACATATGATCAGACATTCCACAAATGTTGCTGTCAATTCTTGTCAGTTTCAACTCATGATACTAATTCTCATTATATCTATGCCAGAAAATCAAAATATTAATGATCTTGATCCCCTTAACCATAATTTTCACCAGTGAGACTGTACACCTTCATTATAAAGATAAAAAAATAAATAAACAGAGCAATAATGATGTGTATATGAGCATCTGCCTGTGCACATTGGTGAAATTGGATAAACAGAAACTATTGAAGCCTATCAGAATTATTGGAATTATGGATTGAATTAGTTCTTGTGCGACAGACTTAATTGATTGTGCAATTTAACAATTTAACACCACCACTTACCTTTGGGTACCTTTAGCAAAGTATATTATGTTATCAATATCTGAACAGGTGTCCAGTATAAGGTAAGTTGAAATCTTGCTGCACGGTTTCTCCCTATCAATTGTAGTTTTTTACTAACTTACTCCCCAACCAGTTTTGGTGGTTTTGCAAAATGGTCACTGGCACTTTCGTCTAATGAAACCATGATCAAATTAAAAACAAAGCAAAGCGAAAACAAAGAGATTTATAAAAACTGAGAAATCTATGAAATTTGAAACCATTTTATTTGGGATTCTATTTGAATCATTGTTCACTGCATTTCTGAAAGTGATAGGAGGAGTGCCTGTTAACTCAGTGAAATTGGAAGAGCACCGTCTCTTTTTTTTTCCCTTTGGCGATATATAGCAAATGAAATTAACATACATAACACAAAAATATGTTTTTGTGTGTACATGGTGGGGTTTGTACATCCATCTAGCAAATTCCACTTACAGAATATTGGTCAATCTAAACACTTGCCCATGGATTGAGATTAAGATCAGAACCATGTGTTTTAGAAGTAGAATTCTTAAGTACACAGCCATACCTAAGAGCTTAGAAGTATCTTCATATTTTATATCCATTTTTTCTTTTTCTTTTCTTCTTGTAGGTTACAAACACAATGAAATGGAGATGGGTCTACTCAAAAATGAAAATGCCTGCATCCAATAATGGCTCACATCAGATAAAGAATGCATATAAGAAGTAAGTTCCTTTTTAAATTTTGGATTTATGCTATATATTGTAAATCTTGAAGGATGATTATTTTTTGCCAATAACAGTAAACAAGCTGATGTAGCTTATTTAAACAATTAGAATTTACATTTGACGGATATTTTACATTTGACAGCTATGCCCATGGGCATATGGCATAGTGGTTAAGAGCGCAGGCTACTGACCCTACGATTCCAAGCAGTGACCTGAACAATAACAATTATAATAATAATAATAATAATAACATCGAAAAATACCTTAGGAATGAGGACCCAGGTTCGAAATTTCTACAAGACACCTGATGAAGGTTGGAGGGTATATCAGTCTAAATGTGTTAACAACAAACAAGATGAGGACAAATATCTGTCAAATGTAAATAATGTACATAATTCCTCATCTCTTAAATATAGAACTGAATTAAAATTTAGTTCTAATTTTTTTGGATGATTTCCACAATGATTACTTTATACCAGGTACATATTTTATGGCTTGCACTGGTAAAGTTCAAAGGTCACATGAGAGCAATGTTTCTTCTAAGTTTTCTGGCCTTCAACATACAAAAATTTTGTTGCATAATTTTTTTTTTTTTTTGCCTGACATAATTATGTGTACAATGAAGGAATAATATACATAATTATACACTACTACATTATTTTAGGTAATGAACGCTTCATGCAGTCATTACTTTCTTGTGTGAAGATGACGAGCTGGCAAAATAATTAATGCATTGGAAAAAATGCTTAGCAAGCTTTTCTTCTGACTCATTACACTCTGAGTTCAAATGCCATTGATATCCATTTTGTCTTTCATCCTTTCGAGGTCAATAAAATGAAGTACCAGTTAAGTCTTGGGGTTGATGTTTGTGACTTCCCCCCTTACCTCAAAATTACTGGTCTTGTGCTTAAATCTGAAATATTTATTTTCTTGTGTACACCTAAATTTCTTTTGTGCACTGGTTACAAAACTTGTTTGCATGGCTTAGAAGGTGCAGTGATATGTTGTACACAAATGCATATTATATACATGAATAAATACAATATATTTTATATTTTTGTGATGAAACTTTTCTTATTTTCTCTTCAGATACTTGCATGCATTTGAAGATTTTTATCGCAAACTTGGAAGTACAATGGGAACAATTAGCCGTCCAAGAAGCAGTCGACACAGTACAGGAAGAAGCATTTTGTTTTTAAGAGCTAGAGATAGCTGTCGTTCACCACGTGATCGGAAAAATGCTGTTAAAGAAGAAGAAAAGGTAAGTTCCCATGTTCTTTTGGAAAATTCTGTTTTAAACATGATTGGTTTAATAGCTTCATTTAATGATAATACAGTAGAGCTGATCTTATTTTAAATAATTACTTTTTACTTTCTTGACCTAATCACCGGGGTATTTCAGTAATTACTGATTAACAGTGAAGTCAAATGTTTAAAGAATTTTGAGTGATTCTTTAATGTCACATATAAATGTCTTTATGCCTTAAAACCAAGGTACCTCTTAAAAAGCCTGGGTGTGGGTGCTGGTGCCATGTAAAAATCACTGGTGATGGCACCACATAAAAAAACCCCACTCTGTAAAGTGGTTGGCATTCGGAAGTGCATCCAGCTGTAGAAACCAGGCCGAAGCAGATTATGGAACCTGCTGTGGCATGGAAAACAAACATCAAATGTTGACGATGATATATATATATATATATCTTCCTTATCGATTGTTCAACACATTCTGTGTATGTAAGTATATTTGCTTCAATATAACTGTCACCACCTGAGCTATACTACACTTAATGTATTGTGAGAGTAAAGCTATGTGTTGGTATGCTTTTATTGGCATTTGATATATACATAATGCATTATGAGTGGCTGTGTGGTAAGTAGCTTGCTTACGAACCACATGGTTCCGGGTTCAGTCCCACTGCGTGGCACCTTGGGCAAGTGTCTTCTACTATAGCCTCGGGCCGACCAAAGCCTTGTGAGTGGATCTGGTAGACGGAAACTGAAAGAAGCCTGTCGTATATATGTGCAAGATTCTTGATGTGGATACGTGTGTTGAAAGAAATACAATTAAACCTTGGGAGATGCATTATGCCGGTAATAAACACACGCACTGGTTCAGTCCTTTATTAATTTATATAGTTTTTTGTTAAATTATTTCATTGCACTCTTTACTGAAGAGATTGCAAGAACAAACAGTTTCGAAAC
>NC_068996.1:24608893-24611086 GCF_001194135.2 Octopus bimaculoides | reverse complement strand
TATATATATGTTTGTGTGTGTGTGTTTATGTGTCTGTGTTTGTCCCCCCCCAACATCACTTGACAACCGATGCTGGTGTATTTGCGTCCCCGTAACTTAGCGGTTCGGCAAAAAGAGACCGATAGAATAAGTACTAGGCTTACAAAGAATAAGTCCCGGGGTCGATTTTTTCGACCAAAGGCAGTGCTCCAGCATGGCCACAGTCAAATGACTGAAACAAGTAAAAGAGTATATACACACACACACACACACACACACACACACACGCACACGCATATATACATATATAAGGTATAAAGACATTTATATTCAACTATTAATTGTAGCACTGTGTGTGTGTAATGTTGGTTTATTAATGATGCAGAATTTCAACAGCCTATTTATTAATTACTTAGATAGATTGGGATTCATTTGTAGTACTTGGTAAACTGAAGCTGACTTGTAGTCTGTCCAGTATTTAGCCTGACATGTATTTTACTTTTTCATGCTGTTTCTTATTTAGAACAAAGATGACGATGACAAGAAAACAAAAGATTCTGATAATGCCAAAAGTAGCTCTGATACTCAGTCTGCCACCAATGTTGAAGAATCTGAAAATGAAGTTTGTGTCAAGAAAGAGCCCAAAGAAAAGTCCGAGGAAGAACCTGTGAAAAAGGAGACGAGTAAGAAAGACAAAGTGAAACGAGAGAAAGAACGAGTTAAGAAGGAAGTGAAGGAAGAACAAGACGATGGTGATGCGAAAGAAGACAAGAAGAGTGATAAGAAAGAAGATTCAAAGCACACGAGAAAGCGGGATGATGACAAAAAGGCAGATTCGTCATCGAAAGGAGCTGAAAGGAAAACCACCAAGAAAGATAAGGAAGCGAAAACACCAGATGTTAAAAAAGAACTCCCAAAGAAAAGGGTTAGTTTATATAAATGTATGTGTGTATGTGTTAGTTTATATAAATGTATAGGCGGTGAGCTGGCAGAATCGTTAGCAGGCCGGGTGAAATGCTAAGCGGTATTTCGTCTGCCATTACATTCTGAGTTCAAATTCTGCTGAGGTCGACTTTGCCTTTCATCCTTTCGGGGTTGATAAATTAAGTACCAGCTATGCACTGGGGTCAATGTAATCGACTTAATCCCTTTGTCTGTACTTGTTTGTCCCCTCTATGTTTAGCCCCTTGTGGGCAATAAAGAAATAATATTATATAAATGTATGTGTGTGTGTGTTATATAATGAGGGTGAGTCCCCAGTTTATCGAATCAATAAATTAATGGTTTCTTCTTGGTTGACTGACTGAAAATTCCTTAGTTTCTGTCCTATCACCATCACTGTGTTTTGTGCATGACCAAAACACTTAATTTTCGGACTTTTGAGCGAGATCGTTGCCAGTGCCCCTGGACTGGCTCCTGTGTGGATGGCACGTAAAATACACCATTTTGAGCGTGGCTGTTGCCAGTACCGCATGACTGGCCTTCGTGCGGGTGACACGTAAAAGCACCCACTATACTCTCTGAGTGGTTGGCGTTAGGAAGGGCATCCAGCTGTAGAAACTCTGCCAAATCAGATTGGAGCCTGGTGTAGCCATCTGGTTCACCAGTCCTCAGTCAAATCGTCCAACCCATGCTAGCATGGAAAGCGGACGTTAAATGATGATGATGATGATGATCCTATCCATTTGGCTGAAATTAGGTTTCACCACTTGAGGCTGGGACAGATTTTCAAATGGTCTAGTCTATTTAATTGAAAGTTGGTATCATAAGGTTGGGATAGATTCTCAAAAATGGTCCAGTCTATGTAGCTGAAAGCGGATATTTAAGGGTTGGACTGATGATCATCGTGCAAAATAATAAACACTATAATTAAGTGTCTTATTAGCTTGCAGTTTTGAGTTCAAATTACAGTGGGGGTATAATTTACAGGGTGCTGGTGCAGGCTAACACTACTATACACATTATGTAAAGCATTCTTCATACAAATATCCCTACAAACCAGTAGCTAATGAGATTAATTTATATGTTTGTAGTTTAGATATGCATCGACCAGGAAATCCTTTCCATTTATTTAAGGTGGCCAGCTGGCAGAAATGTTAGCACGTCGAGTGAAATGCTTAACAGTATTCCATCTGTCTTTGTGTTCTGAGTTCAAATTCCACTGAGGTTGACTTTGCTTCTCATTCTTTCAGGGTCAATAAATTTAGTACCAGT
>NC_068996.1:24602882-24608075 GCF_001194135.2 Octopus bimaculoides | reverse complement strand
ATATATATATATATATATATATATATATACACAATACTCCTTGAAAAGCTAACTTAAATAGCGAAAACTGGTTGGATTTTACAACATCCATATAATATGTATATATTTATATAAAAAAATATTAAACTATGCGAAACAAAGGCATTTTTCTTCACATATTTTCAACTAATATATATATATATATGTAAATAAACATGTATAAAAATCCATGTTATTGGTAATTTACAGGTTAGAAAACGGTCAACTAGAGGAGATGATGTTAAAAAAGAAACCGATGTTAAAAATACACCAGAGTCAATGAAATCCAAATTTGATATGTTTATAAAAGATGAAAAGGGAAGCAAAGAGACAAAATCTGCAAAAGAGGAGAAAAGTACAAAAGAGAAAAAGAACAAGGAAGATAAAAATAAAGAAAGTCGGGAAGATAAGAAAGAAGCAAAAGTTAAAGCTGAAGTCGATGAAGAGGGTGATTCTAAGAGGTAAATATAAATATATTTACATGTGTATGCATGCACATGTATAGATGCATTCACATACATGTACTTGTGTGAGCGTATACATACAGTTGTGTGATTTAGCCTGAATATATGCATTCATAGAAAGAGATTATTTGCAATCTGTTGGCCTCATATCAACAAGATTTTATTTAGCTTATTCTTTTCTCTCTTCTATGCTATGAGGAACTATTATCTTTTTTACACTTATGGCACCAGTACCAGTAAATCACTAAGAGCACTGTCTGAGCGTGATCGTTGCCAGAGCAACAGCTGTCTGGCTTTCGTGCCAGTGGCACATAAATAGCAGCATTTGGGCATGACCGTTACCAATGTCGCTTTCCTGGCACTTGTGCCAGTGGCAAGTGAAAAGACATTCGAGCAAGTTCGTTGCCAGTGCCGCTGGACTGGCTCCTGTGTGGATGGCATGTAAAATACACCATTTTGAGCGTGGCCGTTGCCAGTACTTCCTGACTGGCCTTCGTGCCGGTGGCACGTAAAAGCACCCACTACACTCTCTGAGTGGTTGGCGTTAGGAAGGGCATCCAACTGTAGAAACTCTGCCAAATCAGATTGGAGCTTGGTGTAGCCATCTGGTTTCACCAGTCCTCAGTCAAATCATCCAACCCATGCTAGCAAGGAAAGCGGACGTTAAACGATGATGATGAGGGACTTTTGTTTAATTCAGTGGTTTTCATAATATCTTGAGTGGTAGACTTAATCTGTCACTTTGGTTTAACATCTGGTTCTCGGTTGTTTTTATCAGACATTCCTCTTTTATTCTGTAAGCATTTGAGGCTGAGTATTTGGTTTAACACTTTTGATAATGACCCACCTGAGACCAACTTTGGTTTTATGATAGAAATTTCTTGCTTTAAAGTGATTTCAGTTAAAACTTCCTATGAAAATTTAGTGTTAATTTATGTTCCAAACATCAGCTTAACAATGACAATATTATTTTACTAAATTCTTCATTATTTTCATAATCAATTGAAACAAAGGCAGTGTATTTCAATAGAAATATGCTAACAAAATGGTCAAGGATAACTTTCTTCCTTGTTCATATTAGTACTGCTGTACTCTTTCTTTCAAGTAGATACTCTTTCTTTCAAGTAGTCCCAGAGTCCATGATAAAGGACATAGTTCCATTTTGACAAAGCTTTAAAAAGAATATCTCACCGCCATATTACTAGAGGTTTGACAGTCTGTACTGTTTACTTCTCGTCTGTCTGTAACCTTTAAATCTATCATATTGCTCTGCATTTCACTATTCAAAATTCTAGATACTTTTAAAATTATGGATGGTATCACTTATGGTTGGAATACCCTTGGTCATAGTTCTACTTGACATTAAAGCTTCTGGAGCTAAACCATAAAACATTGTGATAATTATTATAAATGGAGAAAATCAACAACATTTTTATGAATCAATGAAAGTGATTTTTTTTTTTTTAATGGAAAAAAAAAATCCCTTTATTTTTCATTTGCTTTTCTTCTCTTCACAGAAATGAGGAACCTGCTGATAGTGAGGATGATGATGATGATGAGGAAGATGAAGAAGAGGAAGAAGAAGGAAAAACTGTTGGATTAGGTGGTTCTGGTGAATATCCTACAGGAACTAAACTCAGAGTCAAGTATGGAAGAGGGAGGAATCAGAAAATATATGAGGCAAAAGTTTGTAATCTGTTCTTTAAAACTTCTTGATAATGCATATATAAAAAGACATATATATTTAAGTTTAATAATTACTCTATAAAATGTCAGTTACTAATCTTGGTATTCATGTAACAGCTAGTTAGGTCCATTTTAGAAAGATTTACACTTTAGCATTTAAACTGGCTTTATCCGGTCAAAATATTCTGCTTGTTTTATGTTCAAACTGGTCAGATCTGGCCTCTCACACCTACCCTACAATGTCATTCTAAAAATAAACAATCATATAATTGAACAGCATCATCTGAATGCTAAAAGGTTAAAACAAATACAAATGTCTGATTTTCCACTTATTTTTTAAATACATTTGAAATCTGGCTAATTATCTGCATTTTTTAATTTACACTGTCATTTTAAAATTTAAAATAATAAAATTTACTCCCTGTTGTTCATCTCTTGCATTATATTTTATTTTGCTTTTCCAGGTTGTTGAATTTGGTGCTGAGGGTGGGCATGAACAATATTTAGTGCATTATGCAGGGTGGAACACTAGGTAAATAAGGCGTTATTGTTGCTTTTGTTGTTGTTGTTGTTGTGTAACTTGAGGTCTGCTCTAATTGGGAAAACCTATGTTATGTGTAGGTACTTGTTCAAACAACTGGGTTAGACCCCACAGATTCAATACTCCAGATACATTATGCCCCAGCTTAGTGGTCAACTATACAATACATACAGCAAGTAGTGGTTCATAGTATAATCTATATTAACCCTTTTAATACCAATGCCTAAAACTAGCCCTGGTTCTATAAAACAAACTTCTTGTTTTAAAGTGATCTAAATTTAAACTTTTCATTAAAATTTCATGTTAATTTATATTCCAAACTCCAGCTTAAAAATGACAAGGTTATTTTTGTAAATTCCTTATTTTCAAATTTAATTGGAGACAAATGAAATGTATTTCAAGAGAGATGATAAAAGAATTAAAGTAAAGAAGACCATACATACCACTGGCTACCGTTTTGACTCACAATCATAAAGCTACTGAGGAGCTTTGTGAAACAAGATGCATTTCATAAATTAATGATATTAATTAGGTTTAATGAAGCTTTTAAATTTGCCTCAGGAAGAAACCAGTGGCCGAAGCAGCTGGTAGCAACTCTTTTGCTTAGTGAACTTCAGTAATGAATGCTTAGATGATGATGTGCATTGGGCTGTTTGGACATATGTTTTATCTGCTGTCTGGTCTATTATTCCTATATAAGTTTCAATGGGGAACTCTGTCAAATGCAAGCAAGGTGAATGTTATTTGAAATATGGTTGATGTTGTTCCTCTATGATTAACCTGTAATGGTGATATACACCCCAGCACAGAAGTTATTGATAATGTGATAATAATATATTACATTGGATAAAAGTTGAAGGATGTATTCTTTAAGTATTTGTGAAATTTAATATCTGATGTTTTTCTTTTATCTTTCAATTATTTTTCATTAGGTATGATGAATGGGTCAGGCCTGAAAGAATTGTTAAAGTTCTTGGTAAGCCTGAATTGGGAACAAAAAAGAAAGCGAAGAGTCATTCACCAAGATCTCCAAAGGTAAATTTTTTGGACATAGCTTTCCTTTCATTCAATTTTGTTAAGGAAATTTTATAAAACTAATTACTTAAAATGACTAGGTTGTAATATTTTTAGATAAATGAAATCTTGATTGAATTATATAAAATAAAATCAATAAAAACGGGAGAAAAAAATGTCATTATTTGAACTTTTTGAGTTTTTGTAATGTAATGCAATATAATGTAATGCAATACATGCATGCATGCATGCATATATTCTGCACTTAGCTCTGCTTGAGTGAACTGGTGCTGTTGTTGAGATTCTTTGTTGAATATGAACATCAGCACTGGTCATTCTCATTCTATGTTTTCAAAAATCTGTAGAATAAGGAAATTCCCTACTTAAAAAAAAAAAATACAAGTGTGAGTTGGCAACAGGAAGAACATTTTGTTGTTAAACCCTGAGTCAAATAACTCCTGTTCAAATCCATAGATGCTGAATGACAGAATGAAAACATGCATACAAATTCCAGTTCCTGAACACCCTCTTTTCTCTATTTGCAAATGTAGAAGATCCTTTTTCGCTTGGTTTAATTATACCTGTAGAAGGTATTATCAGACCAGAACATTTTTTGGTGTAGCAATTATCCTCTCTCTCTTTACCTTTTTACATTTATGAAGAGCTATTCTAAGAGCGTGTTCTGCCTCATCTTCGAAATGCCTAGTTTAGAATAGAGGCAACTGATGAAGGAAAAGTTCCATAAGTGGCTTGTCTGTTTCCCTATGAGTTCATTCTGTTGTCCGTAAAAAAAAGTCCGTTTTTTTGTGCTTTGTTTATGTTCTCGTTCCTTTTTTGTCCACATTTTTTGACGTCCTGTACCCG
The DNA here is from genome assembly GCF_001194135.2 of Octopus bimaculoides. Lineage (NCBI taxonomy): Eukaryota > Metazoa > Mollusca > Cephalopoda > Octopoda > Octopodidae > Octopus > Octopus bimaculoides. The sequence goes on along the minus strand of NC_068996.1, from coordinate 24,603,488 downwards.
GATAATGTGATAATCATAATCAAGACTTATTTTCAAATTGACAGAGATATGTAACTTTTATACACAGCATTATCGAATTGAAAAGATGCTGACTGAATTAACCTCTGTGAATGTATATATTTATATATTTCCTCATTGTTTTTTCAGGGACCTGGAGCAACCAAGAAGCGTGTCCAGAATCAGAATCGTTCTCAACAAGCAACCAGCTGTGGGAAAGAAGAAAACCGACCTGTTAAAGGCAGGACGCCAACTATTTCAACGTCAACAACTTCGTCAACTTCATCATCACCTGCTACAACAGCATTATCCTCTGCATTATCAGTTACTGTACTACCATCATCTGCAACAACATTATCGTCGTCTTCTTCGTCATCACTATTATCAACATCTTCATCCTCCTTATCCTCATCATCGTCATCGTCGTCGCCGTTATTAACATCTTGCACCACAGCTGCCACTGTTGCAATCACGACCACCACAACCACCACCACTACCATCACTGCCACTGCTGCAGCCGCTGCCACTACGACCGCCACGACCACCACAACTTCTGCCACCACCACGACTGCAGCCACCACTTCAACCACCTCCAGCACCACCACATTA
>NC_068996.1:24597825-24602836 GCF_001194135.2 Octopus bimaculoides | reverse complement strand
CACCTCCACCCCCTCCTCCTCCGCCTTCACCACCCCCATCATCACCGATCACACAGCCAGTGCCAACAAAACTACTGACTGCTCCACCAACCCAGGTATCTTCTGTACCTGTGACGCCTATGCCAACCACACCAGCAGCAGTCAACTCAACGCCTCCATTGTCAGGCTCTTCACCTCGCGCCATAAAAGACAACCAGGCCAAAGTGCGGCCTACACGATCAAATAGCATGGAATTTCCTGTCTTAGAAGGACTTCCTCGTAAGTAGAATAATTTCATCTTTCTTATTTTTAAGTTCTATATCTTGAAAATCAGACTACCATATAGGCACATTTTTAAGAGTACTTCATTTATATATGCGATTAGTCAGAGGCAAATGAGAGGCAACAACTGTTATGGAACAACAATTTACAAATATTAGTATTTTGTTTTCTGTTTTGCAAACAGTTCTTGTGCCAGCTTTGAGAGAAAAGGATAAAAAAATTAGAAAAGGAAAAGTATGATAAACTTTGATTAAAAAGTTTTTTTTTAATAATTTGTCTTATGAGACAACCCTTTCGTTACCAAATTTCTATTGAGATTCGATTCACTGTGTATGTTTCAATTAATTTTGAACATAAGCACAGGTGTGGCTGTAAGCTTGCTTCCTAACCATATGGTTCTGGTTTCAGTCCCACTTGGGCAAGTGTGTTCTATTATATTCAGTCCCACTTGGGCAAGTGTGTTCTATTATAGCCTCAGGCCAACCAAAGCCTTGTGAGTGGATTTTGAAGACAGAAACTGAAAAAAAGCTGTGTATGTATATATGTATATTGTGTATGTGTGTGTGTCTGTGTTTGTCCCCCCAACATCACTTGACAACTGATGCTGGTTTGTTTATGTCCCCCGTAATTTATCAGTTTGGCAAAAGAGACTGATAGAATAAGCACTAGGCTTTCAAAGAATGAGCCCTGGGGTCAATTTCTTCGACTAAAAGACCCTTTAAGGCAGTGCTCCAGCATGGCCGCAGTCAAATGACTGAAATAAGTAAAAGAATAAAAAGAATAATGAAGAATTTAGTAAAATAACTTTGTCATTACTAAGTAGGTGTTTGGAACAAAAATGAATGTAAAAATTTTCATGAAAGGTTTTAATTTCAATGGAAGGTTTTAATTTTGATCTCATCACAGAACCAGGGTTGGTCTCAGTTAGTATCAAAAAGGTTCAAATATTAGTCAAATGCATTAATCAACTTCCTACTATTTCTGTTAAATAATTGATTGACTGCTGTTTGGATTTTCATATTTTGTTTTTGTCTGTGGTTAGTGAACTCTACAGAATAAATAAAGTCAATTTCATTTACTTTTGATCCCTAACTCAAACCATTTAATTTCACTTATATTGTTATTAGTCTTAGAAAAGGCATGACTTCCACTTAACCCCCCCCCCACACACACACACTATAGATTTATGGAACAAACAGCATTTTGTTATTTTTCTCTGGGTTAAATTCTTAAGGTTACTTTCCTTATTACTACTGACTAATCAAGAGGTCATTATTTTATTGTGATGATGTTACAGATTTTAGTGAGAGAGATAAAGCTGATCTATTATAATATTTAGCATGGTGTATCACAGTTATGAGTTTAAACCCATGCTGTCATTTAAATACATTACTGGCATACAATTTACCAGTCTTCTTGCATATTCATGGTGAAGTTAAATAGACATACCGTCAGTCAGTGCTATATTGACTTTATCTCTTTCTAGTCAAAAGAAAGTAATTTTTAAAAGTTGTCATCATTGTTGTTATTGTTACTCTAGATATGTGGCACTTATTCTTCTTAATAGCAAAACGCCGACCACGGAGGAGCTCTGGATTAGCAGAATCTTCTGATGTTCAATCTCCAGGTTAGAAACATCAATTTACACTTCCATCTTTGTATTACAAGTGTGTGTGTGTGTGTTTTAGTGTTGGATATTAATGTTTCATATACATTTATGATGCATAACGGTGTTGGCAATATTGGATAACAATGATATCTGCTTTAGTATGATTTGCTTGTGTTGTTGTGTAATACCAGATCAAGTTTGACTGAGAAAACCTATGTTTAATGGGTATTCAGTTAAATGACTTAGATGTAACCCATGAAGCTATTGTGGAGCTCCTGTGTAGAATTGCCTCCAATTTTGATAAGGTACTAACAGACACTTTCTCATTTTTATTATTACTAATCGTAGATGGCAGAACTTGTAGAGCACTGGACAAATAATATATCTTGTGTTTCTTAGTTACATCTCTTGTGCCAACAAAATTAGATATCATCCTCCTCATTTCTGAAGACATATTTTAGTTAAAAGCTTTTACTGCATAACAAAGTGCAGCTCTTCTGTACCATTGTATATGTGCAGTATTTTGTTGTTAGTTTCTTTTTCCCCTCTTGTTTTAAGAATTCATTTGTTTAATGCTCATTTTACCATGTTAGCATAGCTTGGATGGGAATTGATTTTCAGGTAGGATTTTCTAGTTGGATGCTCTTCCTGTTCCCAACCCTCACCTGTTTTTCAGACAGGAGATTTTCCTGTTCCACTGGTGCTGAAAAGCATCAAATGAACATTTATATTGTCAACAAGAAATGTTAACATCACAGTTTCTTTAAAACAACGACAAGTGAAATGTTAACATTCATTTACATTATTCCAGAAATCCTTTGCCTTGCATTGCTATTAAGGAAGGAAGGGGACATTGCTAGCTTGAGATAACTTTACAAGCATAGCACCATCAGCTAACCTTTTCTAAGATGTGTGCAAGACAACAAAACCATTCTGTATGCATTCAGTGTCTGAGCATTACTGACTTCTGGATTAACATTGAATAACTGTTATGTGTACAGTAACTCTAACAATCAGTTGAGTTCATTGAGAGAATTGCTACATCACTTTCTTCTGACTAGAAAGTATATATAGTTTTTGAAAGAACTGAGAACAGACATGTTTTTGGTCAAGCCTTCATCAGCTTCTTCAAGTTTCACTTTGAGAGATTGGTGAGAGTGGACGGCTCGTTGCCTTCCATTAACCATTCAGTATTCAGATTACTTTGTCAAATGTAATGCTTATTTGTTCACATTGTTCTGAACTAAACATAAATTGTTTTGTAGCATAGAGATTTTAATAATGTGATAGATTATTTTCAGAATGACATTGTATGGTAGGTATGAGAAGCCAGATCTGGCCAGTTTGAACATAGGGCAGGTAGAATATTTTGGCTGTATATGGCTGGTTTAAATGGTAAAGGGTTAAATTTATTGAAAGGTGGGTGAGAGTGGTGGGCATAGTTTCATTTATTTTGAGCATATGCCTGTAAACTAGAGAACACAAATGGAAGAAGGCACTTGTTCTTGGTAGACAAGGTAATCTTGGATCTGTAGGATTCCTTGATTTGGCCAAGATAGCTGTTCCTGTATTGGGGCCTCTTTTCATACATTTGTTATTCTGTTTTTTTTTTTACTATGCCAGTCTTTTTCTAATAGATATTGTGTAAGCTCTTTCTAGTTTTGTAATTTGACAATATTATATTCACACATCTGTTACCTTTTGTGGCAAATAAGTGAAATCATGTTTATTATTATTATTAACAACAACAACAATAATATAATAAAGTGGTGAGCTGGCAAAGTTGTTAGCATGCCAGACAAAATTGTGAGTGTCATTTCCTATAGCTTTGTGTTCTTTAGTTCAAATTCAGCCAAAGTTAACTTTCAGGGTTAAAATAAGTACCAGTCAAGTACTGGGATTGATGTAATTAAGTAGCCCTTCTTTCAAAATTTAAGTGTCTGTTGTGTGTAGAAAGAGTTGTTTTTGTTGTTGTTAAGGTAGTGTGCTGGCAGACTTGTTATTACACCAGGCAAAATGCTTAATGCCATTTTGTTCATCCTTACATTCTTTGCCTTTCATCCTTTTGGGGTCAATAGAAATAAGTACCAATTGAACACTGGGGTGATGTAATTGATTAGTCTCCTCCCACCAAATCCAGGCCTTGTGTTCTTAGTAGAAAGGATTATTATTATTGTTAAGGTCGTGAGTTGGCAGAATCATTAGCATACCAAGCAAATTGCTTAGCAATATTTTGTCCATCTTTACATTCTGAGTTTAAATTTCACAGAGGTTGACTTTGGCTTTCATCATCTTGTGGGTCAGTAAAATTAGTATCAGCTGATCACTGGGGTTGATGTAATCAAACTGTCCCATCCCTCCAAAATTGCTGGACTTGTGCCAAAATTTGAAACCATCGTTGTTGTTATTATGATTATTGTTATTGTTGTTATTTAAATAAATCAATACCGTTCTTTTATTTTTATCTAGCAGAAAGTGACGATAGTGGAGAAAGTGATGGAGAATATAAAAATGAAGATGCAGAAGAAGAAAACAAAGTTATTATTGATACATCAAAGGAAGAAGCTGTTAAAGAGATGCTGAAAAAGATGGATGATATTGAAAGGAATTCTGTGGCTGAAAGCAAAAAAATTGTGAGCTGTGATCAAGCAGAAAAGAACGTGTCTCATTCTCAGCCAGAAGAACCACAAATAAACTCTGTTCCACTTGCTTCAGAGCCTAAGGATAGAGTTCCTGAAGTGAAAGAAGAAAGGGTCTTAACTGTTACAGATGGAAGTGCTAATTTTAAAAATTTAACTGTGACTTGTCATGAAATAGTAAAAGCCCAAAATTCGACTTCCAAAATGCTAAAAGAGGACAGCAATAATTTAAAGGAACAAGCTGAATATTTTGAGGCGAGAAAGGAGCGTGTTCTTGAGTCTTATGATACCGATGATGTCCTTAATTTAGAATGTGATGAGAAGATTTTTGATGATTCTGAAGAAAGTGAAGTTCATGTACAACAACAGCAGCAGCAGCAGCAACAACAACAACAACAACAACAGCAGCAACAACAACAACAACAACAGCAGCAGCAGCAGCAACATCAGCAACAACATCAGTTGCATCAGCAGCAGCAGCAGCAGCAACTACAGCCTCATC
>NC_068996.1:24588416-24597641 GCF_001194135.2 Octopus bimaculoides | reverse complement strand
ACAACAACAGCAGCAGCAGCAGCAACAACACCAACAACAGTCACCAGTTCCACCTCCACCACCTCCACCGCCACCGCCACCACCGCCACCACAGCAACAACAGCATTCACAACAGCAACATCCACAACAACAGCAGCAGCAGCAGCAGCAGCTGCAGATGTTGCCTAGAATAATGGGCCCATACATGTATCAATCACAGTCGGTGATGTTTGAACCACCTCTGACATGTGTAGAAAGTGTTCTTCCTGTGAAGGAGGCAGATAAGAAAGAAAAGGCAAAGCCAAAGAGGAAAGACTGTAAAGAACCAAAACAACAAACTGTTTTAAGTAACATCAAAGAAGCTGTTCCAGTTCCAGATGAAAGTACGTTGCATCATTTAAAGTTAAAGTCCAACGTGTATAACCTTTATGGTCCTTGCCAACAGGGACCACCCGTATATGTTAGTGATGTGATGAGAGACATTGATATAAAAACTGAAGAAGAGTTCAAACGAGGTGAAGAAGTCTCTAAAGAGTTTGGCGATATTGTGAAGAAGAAACCAGCTAAAAAGAAGATCAAAAAGAAAGCTGCTGAATCTGATGATTTCGAAAGCTCTGTTCTTGAAAGTAAGGATAACCTGAAGAAGAATGTAGCAGTACCTGTCAGTAGTAAATCGCAAAAATGTGATAAAATAGACAAACCTACTTTCAGTAAGGTGAAAGAAAGCAAAAAGAGCAAAGAGACATATTCTAGTACAAATGACACGGAATCTACAATTGTCGCTGCTGCGGCTGCAGCATCAGCCGCAGTAGCTGTTGCCAATGCCAAGTCTGAGGCTCATATTGAATCTTTGTACAGCATGGCTCCAAAAGAAGTTGTTCATGTGCAGTCTGTTGTCCCTGATGTTGCACCTGCTGAGAAACCATCAGTTAAACCAGGCTCTGCTTCAGCTCATTGTCTTCTGGAAACAGTTCGCTCTATTGTAGATGATTATGGTATAGACGTCGGAAGTAGCTGTTCGCGTTCAGACATCACCAGTTCACAAAACCAAAGACAGGTAGTATTATCAAACACTCCACCTTACTCTCCAGAAACCGATCTAATACCATCAGATGCCGAAGATGTAATGCCTCAACATCAGGGTGGTATATGCAGAGATCTTGATCACGAGGAAGATGAGGACGGGGATTTTGAGGATGATGACGATCATGAAACAATCAACAGGGACAGACTTCCTGGGAGTGAATCTCCACACGAGTGCAATGCAAGCACAATATCAAATGACAGCTGTGGTAGTAGCAGTGGAAATATACCTAGTTCAGATAGTAGCAACGATGTCGCTCCAACTGCAAAGCGGAAAAGAGATGATCTTGATTATATCCCTACAAAGAAGAAAAAGCGTACAAATAAAACTAACAAAACTTCGTTAGAGAGGAGGAGAGAAGTTAAACCATCAGGTAGGACATGGAGTTATCCATTATTAGGTGTTACATAATTTAAGGGTAGTTAACTAGTACTGGTGTACATATCTATATGGGGTTCAATTTAAAGTTTTATTGTAATTTAGAATTCTTCAAACTTTTATGTAGTTCCCTGCAATGCTGTGCTTTAAATGTACCTATAATATACTAATATACATATATTCTTTAAATGTACTGTTATATATTCACTTTAATTGGAATTGAACAAACACACAATAATAGTTAAGAGCGTAATTTTAAAAATTATTAAGGATGCCAAACAAAAATACCAAATTTAGTGCTGTTTATTTTCTTTGTAATTTAGAATGTGAAGAAAACTATAGCATAGAAGACAAGGGTGCTGAAACTTCAAGTCCAGAATATGAAGTGTCTTCAATACCACACATTTTATCTCCACACCCACCATTACCTAAACCAAATTCTATCACGTCAAAACCTCCAAGACCTTCTAAATACAATTTTAACCTAGGTAAGTATTTATTCCTGCAAGAGGTTTACTGCTCAATAATTGTTCAATGTGAAATTGTGTTTTAGTAATACGGAATATTCAGTCTAAAGATTTATACTTTAGAAATTTCAAATGTTCTGGAAAATATTCTATACAGTGTTTGGTGTTATAAGAATGGTATGTATCTACTAAAGGAGGAGATGCTGGCATGGTAATTGTGGTAACAGTAAAAAAAAAAAAAAGGGATTGTATACAATTTGACTGCAGTAGTAGTGTTATATATTAGTCTATATACACTTACATGTATACATATGTGTGTGTGTTTGTGCACTTGTATATATAGGTGTGTGTGTACACACACGCACACAGACATACATATAAACACATACCATACATGCACATTATATATGTGTGTGCATGTGTATGTGTCTATATCTATCTTCATACACGTGTGTGTATATACACACACACACATCTCTGTATCTCTATACATACACATATTTGAGCTCCATTTATCATCCTTAGATACCATTTGTTCTAGAACTATTCTGTTAGAAACAGTTTAGATCAATTATTCCACATGACTGAATCATTGCAGCTTGAATGAGAATTAACTGCACATATGTTTACAGGGTTATTTTAAAGTTTATTGGTTTATTTTTGCAGAAGAAGCTCAGGACCTTGACGGAGAGAAACGAATCACATTCCTGATGGAAAAGATACAACAAATACGGAGACTGTACATGAACCTTAAAACTGAAGTAGCCTCTATTGACAGGCGGAGAAAACGTGCAAAGAGGAAAGAAAGAGAAAGTGAGTTTATTTTTTACCTTGTAGCTATCTTACTGTCTGCAGATAATATTAGGATTAACTTATTTTTTTTGGATGTTACATGACATGCACACACACACACACACACACACACACACACACATGCATATGCATGCACTCGCATAAAGAGTGTGTCAGGTACTTGAGAACAAAACGCTTTGTGAGGTAAAAAAAACAAACAGATTAAATAGAAAAATATAACAGTTTGAGAAATATGGTATGCACATGTTCAACTAGTTATACTAAAGAAATGAGTCGGGGCAAAAAAATTTCCTGCAGCCTGTCAGGATTAAGTGGTTCTTGCTCATGTTGTCCATTATGTTTATTATGGCTGTTCCTTGATGTGTCCCGAGTACAGTGGTCTGTTTGTTGTTCTTCCTTATCTGATGATGCCCAAGATGCAGTAGGCAAGGGATGCCCAAGCCAGGAGAATTAGGAGGCCACATTATGTTGTGGTTGGAGGGAGTCCTGCCAGAGATGAACTGAACTCTTCCTCATCATATAGAACTTGTACTTTGGTGTCTTCTTGGGCTCTTCAGCACTGCCTTTCACCGACTTGCTGGGGTGTTTCTTGATGATATTTTGGACCTACTGTACAAACTCATTCTCTCTGACAGTATCTGACTGCTGTGAATGTCCTTTTGCCTAAAGACACACACCTCTATCAGGGACCTCATCTCTTTTTTGTTTCTCAACCTGAAGGAGTTGGCAACATTCAAGAAGCAATCAATTTTTGGGTCACAGAATTAGAATGGCTCGAGTCAAGAGTACACTGTGCTGATTTTTTTTTTCTTTCTTTGGTTTTTTATTTTTTTAAATAAATTTCTTGTCTCAAGTTAACTCCTGCCATTTTGATACAAGTGAAAGAGAAATAAAATTACACACTGAATTTGGTGGTTTTCAAGTGCCTGATGCACCTTTTGTGTGTTTGTGTGTGGTGCATATGCATCCTTCATTTTTATCTTACACATGTATGTTTATATATGTTTATGTGTGTGAGTGTATGTATATATATACACACACACACAACCACATATACACGCACACTTACAAATGTATATGAATTATGCATATTCTAAATAAATAACGGCAATTAGATCTTACATATACTTTTAGTTTCTAGTCTATATATATATATGTGTGTGTGTATGTGTGTATATATATATTTACATGTGTATATATATACATATGTATATATATATGTATATATATATACATATATATATATGTATATATACATGTATATATATGTGTGTGTGTGTGTTTATATATATATATATATATATATATGCATATGTGTGTATGCATATATACATATGTATATATATATGTATATATATATACATATATATATATGTATATATACATGTATATATATGTGTGTGTGTGTGTTTATATATATATATATATATATATATATATATATATACACACACATATATATGTATACACACACACACACACCCACACACATATAGTAAGTAAATAAACCTAAATAAATGAAGAAATGTTATGTTTTGGATAAGTGTCCTGCTATTGTAGATGTGCAAATATTATTCAGAAATCCTATTACAGGAACTGCATTTTCCCTTTTACATTTACAAAATACTTCTTATTTATTGTTGTAAATTTTAGAAATATTAAAAAAAAATTTCATTAATATCTGTTTAGAATATTTACATTGGTTTCTTCTATTGATGATTTCATAGTTGGTATTATTTTTACTGACTAGTCAAGATAGTGTTGGCACTTGTTGATATAAATTTAATTTTTCTAAATTTTGATTTCCTTGTAGTGAATATTAATTAAAAGACAAGTGTAGTATCGTTGTTTACCCCACTTAAGTTTGTTGTTGCTGTTGTTCAGCCCCAAGTGTATTCTGATTAAGGAGAACTCTGATCCCCAATGTCAGCTGTGACCATTTTGTCTTTTTTTTTTATATATATTTTGTCAATACATCCTCTTTGTCTGTTTTCAGATGGTAGGGTGTGATTTGAGGGGAATTTAGCTGTTATTTCTACCAAGTTAAGCCATCATGTAGAGGCTTTTGGTTGCATTTGTTTGTGTTGGTTGTTTATTGCTTTGTTCCGTTTGTCAGCCCTGATTATACAGACATATGATTGAAGGCTTTCCAGCATGAACATCTCATCTTCTTTCTAAGTTGTAGGAGGCTTTGTTGTTATCTCAGCTAATTTAAGGTTTAACCCTTTAGTGTTTAAACCGGCCATATCCGGCCCAATATATTCTACATGTTTTATATTCAAACTGGCGATATCTAGCCTCTCACACCTAACCTACATTGACATTCTAAAAATAACCAATCACATCATTGAAACCTCAAAGCTATAAGATAATGCATGGTTAATTCAAAACAATTTGAGTGAAAAAGTATTACATTTAACAGAGTAATCTGAACACTAAAGGGTTAATGTTAATCTCAGTAATGACAACTTTTTCAATCTAGATTTATTTCCTACATCACACTACAAAGACAATAATTTCTTCATTTCTAGAACAATCTGATTTCATCTTTTGAAATATGTAGTGTCAATGGAATATCTTTTTAATTCTTTTAAGGATTAATACTTGAAATGGATAAAATTTCATTTGGTACCTCATTAGTTCAAAATCATTGCAAGCTACATGTTGTTTCTTAATTTTACTTTGTTGTGGGTCATGATGTAAGATGAAGTACTTTGCTTAATCTCTAGAACAGTTGGCAGTTTTACATCATGGTTGGGTAGTATTATCTTTTATCCACTTGACAGACTTTATGCTTAAATATTTTACATATGAATACATGCGAGTCTTTTATATACATCAGTCATCATCAGTTTTGCATGTTTTCCATACTGGCATTAATTGGATTGATCATCACAATCAGAGTTGATTCTTATTTGGACTGTCTTTCTAGATGGGACAGAGAATCATGTCTTTCTCATAACATTATATTTTCCTACTTGGATAGTTTTTCTTATACTTTACAGAATGTACAGGGTGCATATTATCATTGGTGTAACATTACAGAGATGCTGTAATGTCTCCATACAGACCACTTTACATCAAACTTACATTGTCTTTGTTCATTTGCTAACTATCTTATAGAGCACTGGGTTCAATTTATTGCAGTGCCAACACTATTGAAGTTTCCTTGTGCTCTCTACCCCTAGAGAGTTTTCATTACTCACTGACTCTGTTCAAAGCATCATGACCAAGAAGGTGAATAAGAGAATGTGTTGCAAGAAGATTCAGGATAAGTGATTGAAATGAAAGAATGATGGTAGAGATACAGCGCTGGAGTGAGAGGGGTGCTGTAAAAACTCACAAGAGCTCAGAGTACATCTCAACTCCTCATTTAAATGAATTATAACTCAGAAATTGTTCAGTAAACAAATAAATAAAAATTATAAATTACTTGCTATGACACTGGCTTTTTAAATCTTTTAAATAATATAAGCTTCAGATTTAGTTATAGTGGCCTTGGAATGCAGGGAATAAAAAAAATGTATCAAACATAACAAATTGTGAACTTTAGAAAGGATGTTCTAGTATCCAACCATACAGGCATGACTGTGTGGTTAAGAAGTTTGCTCTCCAACCACATGGTTCCAGGTTGTCTCACTGCATGGTAGTTTGGGCCACATTTACTATAAGCCATGTGAGTGGATTTGGTAGACAGAAATTGAAAGAAGCCTTCTCCCCCCCCCCCCCCCCCTCTCTGAGTGAGAGAGTGAGACTGGCAAATAAGCAGTGTCATTCATTTCCAATATTCTGTGGAAATATGTTTAGCCATAGGGGAATATTACTTCGCTAGGAAACAGGTGAGGGTTTGTAACAGGAAGGGTATCTGAGCATAGAAAACATATCTTAATAAACACCATCCATCCCATGCAAGCATGAAAAAGCTCATTTCCAAAAAGAGAGTGGAGGGGTGGGGAAAAACTTCAGAAATATTTTTCTTCAACAATTATCAGAATTCAGATCTGATCAGTGATCCTCATGGCTCAAAAACCTATTCACTATTTACTTCTATTGACTTGAATCCCATGTTATAATTGTAGCAAGTAAATTGTAAGCAAAGGAATAAGAACTGAAAGCATTTTTTTGCCATAAACATAATAATCAGGACATTTAAAATAAGCTTATATGATATTGTTTCATTTTATATGAGGCTATCTGAAAATATTTAAATATCTTTCTTTCATGTTTTACCTGTAATTAGGGTAGTTTTGTGACAGATTCCATGAAAATATTTATGGAAGACCGTTTTAAGTTGTAATTTAAAATCACTTTAATATATATATAAATGATAAAAAGTCACTTGTTTCATTCAACCAGTCTAAGTTTGCAATTATTTTTCAGTTAGAAATATAAAAAAAAAAAAAAAGAGTTAATCCTTTAGCATTTAAACCGGCCATATCTGGCCCAAATATTCTACCTGTCTAATGTTGAACCTGGCCAGATCCAGCATCTCACACCTACCCTGCAATGTTATTCTAAAAATAAACAATCGCATCTTTGAAATCTCTAGCCTACAAGATAATACAATTTTGACTTTTAAAAATTTGAATAAATAAGCATTATATTTGACAGAGTAATCTGAATGCTATACAGGGTTAAATCAATAATTTTGACCATTGTGAAGTATGGAGTTAGCATTTTTTTAGTTACGTATTCAGTGTTGGCTGTTGTTTAAAGAACATGTGAGTGTATGAATAATAGCTTATTGAATTCCTGTGTATAATTCTTATTTATATTTGAGTAGTTTTATGGTTTACTCAAAGGGGGAAGATGGCACACAATATATGCAGGTTCTCTGAGATTGGTGGTGGTGATGAGTGTACGAGTGGAATTTTGGAGAATTGGTCCACATATTTGCAGCATTCAAACTAATATACACTATGGTTAAATGGCAGTGTTATCTAGCTGACATCAAATCTACTATTCTAAGTATGCCTGTCTCTGGGCCTAATAAACCACAATTTTTTTCTCAAGATTGCACTGTCAATGTAAATAGGAACAGTTGATAGAAATGAGGGGTAAGGGTGTAGAAGGTTAAAAAACCAGTACAAAGTAGCATTGAAATCTACAACCTCAAGGATAACCAGGAAAAGTGGGTTCAAGCCTCATGTAACATTTTTATTGTTTTTTTTATTGTGTTTTTTTTTTGTCCTATCCATTCAATTTTTCATTTACAACCCATGTTAGCATGGAAAGCGGACGTTAAACGACGATGATTCAATATATGTATATAGGCACAGGCATGGATGGCTGTGTGGTAAGAAGCTTGCTTCCCAATCACATGGTTCTGGATCCAGTCCCACTGTGGCATCTTGGGCAAGTGTCTTCTACTATAGCCTTGGGCTGACCAAAACCTTGTGAGTGGATTTGGTAGATGGAAACTGAAAGATGCTTGTCATGTGTGTGTGTGTGTGTGTGTGTCTGTATGTTTGCCATGCACCATCGCTTGGCAACTGGTGTTGGTGTGTTTACATCCATGTGACTTAGCAGTTCGGCTAAAGAGACTGATAGAATAAGTACTAGGCTTACAAAGAATAAGCCCTAGGGTTGATTTCTTTGACTAAAAAACCCTCTAAGGCGATGCTCCGGCATGGCGGTAGTCAAATGGTTGAAACAAGTAAAAGAATATGTTATATGTTTTCTTGAGTTTTTAACAAGTATAAGATATAAACAAGAAACAAAGAAAACAAATTCTAAGGTGAAATCTGACATTGAAATAAAGATTAAGGTGGTGCTCCAGCATGGCTGCAGTCAAATAACTGAAATAAGTAAAAGAGTAATAGAAAGAATACAATTGTTGAGAGTGATAAAACAAAGCTATGAAGTTGTAGTTTGGATTGCCATCTACATGCTATACTGTACACACATTCCAAACTAGTATTTGGAGAAACATTGCTGAAAGTGTGGCTATATGGAAAGTGGTCAGTTAAAAATTACTGTGGTCACAAGTAATTACTGTGGTCATAAGTCCAAAGTACAGAGCTACAGGACATATTGAATATAGGCAACAAAAAGATGTCATCACTGTTTTGCTGAAATCATGTCAGATAAACCCATGCAAAGTGTAAATGATTTAACCCTTTCGTTACTAACTCGGCCGTAGCCGGCCCAAAAAATTTTTGGTTCATAAGACTAACCCGGCCGTAGCCGGCCGAGCATACCCATTGTTATTTAAATGTATATTTGAACCCAAATCTCGTTAATACAGTCGTTAAAACACCTGATTTCACTTTGCAAACAGTTGAGTTATTGTCTCCCACATTGTTTGGCCTGATATTTGAACTCAGTGAATTTTGGAAGATTTCTTTCCACATTTTTTGCGTCGTTGATTTTTTTCAACTTTGAAGATGGAGAGGAGTTTCATGCTATCAAGCAGTGATTCCGAATTTGAAGGTTTTTCAGCAGAAGATATGGAGATATCGAAGAAAAGAATGAATGAGCTACAAAAGCACGTGGTGAACGATA
>NC_068996.1:24586229-24587857 GCF_001194135.2 Octopus bimaculoides | reverse complement strand
GTACGTGGAGAACTGTGAGACAAAACTTATGCAATAGAATTGATTAAGAACCCTTTCTTTAATTATGTTCCAAATATCACATTAATATGTTGATAAATAAAAAAGTTACAGGTGTTTAATGAGACTAGTCTAAATTCATGATTATTTTAGAATTTAATTGAAACTCATGAGGGGTGTATTTTGGCCAGAAATATAGTAACGAAAGGGTTAAGAATGTTCAACACATGTGCACATGCACACACAAATGACCAATAAATTATATTGTGTCCATGAGCAACACACTTAACTGTCAACAGTTCAGTCTACTTAGCCTTAAGTAGGTACACAATTGTCAACATTCCAGTCTACCTAACTCTAAGTAGTTTGATATAGTTCACTGTACTCTGTCCATGAGCAAAACACTTAACTGTCAACGGTCCAGTCTACCTAGCTGTAAATAGGTGCCATAGTGTGGTATAGGTCCCTGTACTGTGTACATGACCAACACACTGAACTGTCAACAGTCTAGTCTACCTAGCTGTAAGTAGGTACTACAGTGTGGTATAATTCCCTGTACTGTGTACATGACAGATAGGTCTACTAATTTAAAGAGCTGTAGCACTAAACTTGTGTTTCACTTGGTTACATTACTTAGTGTTATGTCATACTGGATTAATGAATAAATGATACATCCTGAAATGTATTTTGTTATTTTATTTGTCATGTTTGCAGTGGCATTACAAAAGTCATGAAGTGTCACCCATTCTTACTTTTATTTACCGTACAAATATAATAGCTTGTGACATACTAATGGCATTATATATAAAAAATGCCATTAATGTGTGTGTTCTGATGAGTCATTTATCTTTATGTCAAAACAGTTGTGCAGTTAAGAAGCTCACTTTGGGGTTTAATCATGAGTTACAGATACTTCCTTGCTGTCATAAGTACAGTGAACTAGTGATTGGTCTACTGGAAAACTGCTAATGTTTACCATTTGTAATCTAAAATAACTGTGGTACCATTCATTTTTCTTGTTTGTGTTGTGATGTTTATTTTGTCAATGTCTTGGGGATGAATCTAGAACAGTTGACTGGTAGATAGAGAGGAAAAGAACGAGAAAAAGAAAATGACTGTTCTTTGAAATTGGCCAAACCGTCAAAGGTCATTGTTCGCATATGCTTGCTTCATTCACAAACTTTATTCAGCTCTTATGCAGTTTCAACAACACAACAGAACCTTATTTTATTCCACCCGATCACCTCTACTTCATCCATATCTATGAAGTCTTGTAAGTACTATTGTCTGAACAAACACAGATTCATGTTTGTGTGTGTGCAAGCACCCACCCACATGCACGAACATGTGCAGACGCACACGCACACACACTTTTCCTTTAAGCATTTATTTACCGTTTTAGTTTTCTTCCATATATTCATGAGTCACTTCCATTTTGTTTGCCATAATGAGCTTTGCTTCAATCCATCAGCTGCATTTCTAGACTGCTTCATGATCTCATCTTCAAGATGATGTAGTGTTAGAGTGTGTTGCTGCCGTGAAGGGCCAATATGATTTATGTTAACATTACTCCCAGAATTTGAATATTTGACAATCATCGAGAGAATATACATATACATATACATATACAT
>NC_068996.1:24584387-24585536 GCF_001194135.2 Octopus bimaculoides | reverse complement strand
GGTGGCACATAAAAGACACCATTTCGAGCGTGGCCGTTTTCGTGCGGGTGACACGTAAAAGCACCTACTACACTCTCTGAGTGGTTGGCGTTAGGAAGGGCATCCAGCTGTAGAAACTCTGCCAAATTAGATTGGAGCCTGGTGTTGCCATCCGGTTTCATCAGTCCTCAGTCAAATTGTCCAACCCATGCTAGCATGGAAAGCGGACGTTAAACGATGATGATGATGATGATGATGATGATGATATCTTTATGTTTATTTTTCACATCATTGCTCCTATCATTAATTGCCTATTTTTGTGTGGAATTTTTTATAGTATAGATGTGTTGTTTACTAATGTTTTCCTCTGTAGTTTTGTTTGGTGTTGTGTGGTCTAGTTGATTGCAGTTGCACTCGTTAGGAGTGCATATCTCTGGATGATGTATAAATGTAATTGCCAGAAACTAAACAATGCTAATACCAATCATATTGGCTCTGTGTAGCAATACCCGTCACTAGCATTTTGTCCAGAAGATGAGACAGAGAAAGTCTAGAAGCATTGAGAAGGCTTTGTAAAAACTTTTGTGTTCTAAACAACTGTAGGAGACTCATATAAAAATATGAAAAACCATTAGTAAAGAAGACAAATCTGAAATGGTGGTTTTTAACTCTTTAGCATTTAAACTGACCATATCTTGCCCAAATTTACTACTTGTTTTATGTTCAAACTGGCTGGATCCAGCCACTCATACCTACCCTACATTGTCATTCTAAAAATATACAATCACATGATTGAAATTTCAAAGCTACAAGATAATGCATAATTAATTGAAAACAGTGTGAATAAACTAGCATTACATTTCACAGAGTAATCTGAATGCTAACTGGTTAATGGGAGAGAGAGAGAGCTTAAGGAGTTGTCTAAAACATGAAGGTGCCAGTGCATGGTACTTCCAGTAGGAGTTGGATACTGTGGGTTCTTAGGCAGACCATAATGTCCTACATGGTTGGCACTGAAATAGACAAAGGTAGCAGATGAGTAGACATGGGGAGCTCTTCGTTATGGCAGACGTATAAATGAGAGCAGCAAAGGAAATCTCCCAGTAAACAGTAAAACAAAATAGTTCTTCTGTAGTTGGAATGGTTTAAGCTGTCTGTTTTTTTTTTTTT
>NC_068996.1:24582805-24584278 GCF_001194135.2 Octopus bimaculoides | reverse complement strand
AAAAAAAAAACTAGGATATGACTCTGGTAGTATGAATGTCATTTAATATTGTTTGTGGGCAATATTGTTAAAGGTGTTGAAATCAGTCATATTGGAGTGCGTATGTGTGTGTGTTACAGGTAATACAAAGTGGTGAAATACATGAGTTTATATATATATATATATTTTCTGATTGGTCGAAAAGTTACAAAGGGACTTGAGAGCCAAGATTTTGATAATTGCTATACACAAACCTCTTAGGCATTGAATCACTTATGTAGCTTTTCAGCCAATTAGTGTATTGCTGTATATGTACGTATACACACGTGTGTGTGTTAGTGTAAATATTTTGTTGTCATTTGATCTCTGGTCAACTCTAGTCTTGTAGAACAACGATTAGAGATGTTCTTTCCTTAGCCATCGCATCTTTTCATATATCAGGGACTACATATTTAAGACTGTAGGGTGGATTTGAGGGAGATTTATCTTTTATTATTAACAAAGCAAGCAGCTGAACAGTGGCTCCTATGTTGGCTGCGTGCATGTGTGTGTGTGTGTGTGTGTATGTGTGTATTGGTAAAACACATTAAGAACAATATATTATGGTAATTCTAGATAATATTAAAATTTAAAAAGAAATTACGTTCTTTAATTCTTCAATTAAATGAATTAATTTTTTTTATTGTAAATTTTCCATAGAAATTGTCAAAAGTTAAAATTGTTGGTCGAAATATTGTTTTCATTTCCCTTTCTGTTGTTATTATTATTGAGTATTTTGGAATATGACAGTTGTAATATTTAAAAGTTGGCATTCTCATTCCCTGTAATCGTTAGAGATGTATCTTTTTTTGCTGTGTGATATCTGCACCTTTTTTTGTTTGTTATGTTTGACAAGCCCTGTTCATTAATTTATTTGGCTATTCCATTTTACTTGATATGTCAAACCAGAGCGGGGTCTGCAACGGAAACTTCCATTTATGGTAGATGGAGCTGGTTGGCAGCACTAGGCAAGAATTTTGGCAGATGGTTGCTACAGCTGACTCTGACAGCGTCACACCTGATGGCTGTCCAACTGCTGCCTGACTGCGATGTAGGTCAAATTCACCGCTCTCTTCGTTTCTTTACAATATGTCTCTGCCTGCCTGCACGCTGTAGCGTCGTCGGAAATATGCATACTGTAATACATTTTTTGCTATATTTGCCTCAATGCATCGATATCTGGGGTATTCGTTTCTATAATTCATATTTTAGGGATTTTTAAGTTTAAAATAGAAATTATATGGGAGAAGAAAAAAAAACGATGAAAATTTTTTTTAACATAAAGAAAGTAAAAGAAAAATCTTTAGTAAAATTGAGCTTATTAAAACTAAATTTATTCTCTACTAAAAAAAAAAAATAAAATTCTAAGTTTGTGGTGAAGAAAATTGTCTAGAGTATGTCTGATGATGTGCACAGCCACACGCAAATCCACACATACATATATGCATATAATAA
>NC_068996.1:24572805-24577805 GCF_001194135.2 Octopus bimaculoides | reverse complement strand
TCAGGCTTCAATTCATTATAGGGTCAGGAATCTGTTGAATCTCTGTCACAAAGCCTTGAGTTATTTGCTGCCAACTTAAGAATTTAAGGTAATTTAGAAGGTCATAGTTGTCCCTATGGAAGTGACAACAAACTGCACGAGGGCATTATTGGGCCAATTTCTCATATAAATAGGAGTAAGGACTGCAAGTCTCAACACTTTGTGTGTCATGAAAATATTGTACCCCACCTCCTTCCCCTCTCCTCCTGAAGATATGAGCCCCACATATTTTTTATCAATTCCAAACTAAAGTTTTAGCATAATTTTTAATCATTATGTTATGGTATTTATTTTCATCTGTCTAAACAAGTCCTTCATCCTCAGAAACATCAGGAGAGCTAATCCGCATGTGACCCCATTCACTCACTCAAGAACAAGACAATGAAGAAATTAAAATAAAGAAAAAAGAAAAAGTATATATATATATATAATATATACACATACATGTACATGCACCCCTCCACACACATGCATGTGCCCCCACACACACATACCAAGAAGAACATCATACTCCTTGACCTTCCCCTTCTGCAAAACAAAAAAAACAAAAAGTAATTTAATGCCATTTCTTTGTTATTAAGTTATATCAATGTTTGATGAATCTCGAATTGTTGATATCAGAAAAAAGAACAAAAAAAAAAAAGATAAAGATTTCCCGACTACTCCCAAATTTGATCCCTCTCCCCTCCGTTTTACCATACTTATTCTTGATGTTTTAGATATGTACATTTACATGATATTAACTTCACACCAATGTAGTTCACTGATTTTGTAAGGACGAGATAAATTACATATTTATAAAGTTATTACATTTGTTCAAAGAATTTTGAAATTTTTAAATATATATGTAATTATTTTTTTAATAAAATTTATTATCGAATTCTATATTTTGTTAATCTCATTTGCAACATAAATCTTGTTTAACATTTTTAATTATATTGCTGCTGATCAATGTGCTTTAAGTTCAAATCTAAGTCATAGAGAGAGAGGGAGAATTTACTTGTTATTTAATTTAAAGAAAACTACTGAATTATTTTCATTTTATTTTATGCTATAATTTATGCACAGTTATGGGTGTGTGGCTAAGAAACTTACTTTGCAACCATGTGGTTTTGGGTCCAGTCCTACAGTGCAGTTACCTTGGGCAAGTGCCTTCTATAGCTCGAGACTGACCAATGCCTTGTGAGTGAATTTGGTTAAATAAAAACTGTGGAAGCCAGTTGTGTATGTATATATGTATGTGTGTATATATATATATATATATATATATATATATATATATACACACACACACACACACACACACACACACACACACACACACACACACACACACATGCATACATATATTTCAAATTTACAGAAAACAAAAGATGAAGACAAGTAAGGGAACAACAAGCAGGTGTATTAGTTTGATACTCAGAAAGAATTGGAAAGTCTTTGACGTTTCGGGCCTATGCTCTTTGACAGAAAGGGATCAGAAGAAAAAAAATTGTAGAGAGAAAAGAAAGTGTGTTGAGATTAATGGTTTAACATGGTGAAATAACTGGAAAAAAGAGGCTGAGTGAAAGGAAGATAATAATGATCTGGCTGAACTGGGGGTGCACAAGTGTGTGTGTAAGAATGGTGTGAGCGTATATGTATGAATGCAAGTGAGCTTAAAATTATGTGAGCCTGTGTGTAATGATAATAAAAATAAATGCCCTGATGCAATACCAGGCTGTGATTTGTGGCCTCTGATCTTAACTGATTGGAAAAAATGTTATGAACATGTTTCGTATTGGTGTAAAAGATGGGCTACAGCAAATACAAGGGGCTACCCCAAAGTAACCGGAAACATTCTCTGCAGGACTAACCTGTTCTAATTCAGGCTTCTGCTGCTAGAAAACAATTGATGCGACTCTCAGGCATCAATGTGCTGACTGGCGTTGTTCAATGATGTCACTATGCCATGTGGTGCATTTTTGTTTTGTAGTGCTTCTCCCTTTTTGTCAATTTTTGCAATGGCTGAAAGAAGGGAACAGAATGCTTCCGTGAAATTTTGTTTTCTGCTGGGGAAAACGGCGGCCAAAACACTTGTCATGCTTCAAACAGATTACAGGATGCTGCCATGAGCAAAACACAAGTTTATGAGTGGTTTCCATGCTTTAAGAAAGGTCACTTGTTGTTTGAAGACCAACCTCGTTCAGGATGGCCATCAACCTCCCGAACGAAGGAAAACATCATGAAATTGACAAACTTGTTTGATATGACTGGTGTGTCCTGGAGCTCCTCCTAATGAATTTTGAGCAAGGAATTGTGACTGAAAAGAGTTGCAGCAGAATTTGTGCCATGCTTGCTCACAGAAGATCAAAAGCAGTCGTGACTGAATGTGTATCGTGAATTGAAAGAACAGTTGGGAGTTTATCTGGACCTTTTTTTCAAAGGTAAGTGAAATCGAAAGCAAGTTAAATTGGACACTAAACTCTATTTGCGAAGACCTGTTGAGGCAAGTGAAATCGAAATCGAGTTAAATTCGACGACTGACACCCATGCCAACATCGTCTCCTTCATTGGACACGAAACTCAGCTTGCGAAGACTCATTGGGGCAAGCGAAAGCGAAATTGTGATGGCACCTGTGCCCAGCATCGCCTTTCTGGCACTTGTGCCTGCGGCATGTCTAAGGACTTTCGAGCGAGATCGTTGCCAGTGCCCCTGGACTGGCTCTTGTGTGGGTGGCACATAAAATACACCATTTTGAGCGTGGCCGTTGCCAGTACCGCCTGACTGGCCTTCGTGCGGGTGACACGTAAAGGCACCCACTACACTCTTGGAGTGGTTGGCGTTAGGAAGGGCATCCAGCTGTAGAAACTCTGCCAAATCAGATTGGAGCCTGGAGTAGCCATCTGGTTTCACCAGTCCTCAGTCAAATCGTCCAACCCATGCTAGCATGGAAAGCGGACGTTAAACGACGATGATGATGATTCACTGGTGCTACGGAATTTGCAGATGTGGAAGAGGTGAAGAAAAAAGTGATGAAGGCGTTAAAAGGCATCACTTCACAAGAGTTCCAGGACTGCTTTGAACAGTGAAAAAACACATCTGGACCGATGCATTGCTTCAAATGAAGAATACTTTGAAGGCGATAAAAGTGTAAACATGTAATACTAAGTGAATAAATACTGCAAAAATTCCGGTTTCTTTTGGGTACCCCCTTGCATTCTGCTCAATACCACAGATTTGCTCGTCAGTTCTTTGACTATAACTAGCTGAGCATGACCCTTACTGGTTGATGATATGTGCATCTCTGATCATGAGCAGGAGTAGTGGGGGGAACTTTTGGGGTTTGAATAATTCACCCCTGGAAACATAGGTGTTTAGTTCAACATCCTTAAACAACCCTTATGAAGGGACCTTTTGAGCAGGCTGGGCTACTCAACCTGAAGAAAATTCTGAGTCCTACCTGCAAGGTCATGCGTTTTTTTAATCTTAATATGTGATGCATGTGCCTAGTGTACCCTTATCAGACTGGTTGTCGTAATGGGTGTATTGGGCTTTGTATATTTGTACCTCAGTGCCACTTTGATGGCATGCACTGCTCTCTCACTCAATAATAATAATAATAATGAATACTTCGACATTAAATTGAAAAGGAAAGCAAGTTGACATTCTGCTTCCATCAGAAAAACGGTGGAAAGATAACACGCATAGTTTTCTGCGTTTATTCCACTGATATTTTATACTTTTTCAAATTTCAGAACACACTCAATATGAAATGTAATTTTTTTTTTAATTTTAAAAATAACTCTATAATATGAATATGTCAATTTGATTCAAATATTTATGTGACAGAAAATTTTGGTCATATTTTCCCCAGCCAGAAACATCACCACACGCCACTGATATGTATATATCAATATATATATATATATATCACACCATCATCATTTTTGTTTAACGTCCACTTTCCATGCTAGCATGGGTTGGACGATTTGACTGGGGACTGGCTAACCGGATAGCTGCACCAGACTCCAATCTGATCTGGCAGAGTTTCTACAGCTGCTAGCCCTTCTTAATGCCAACCACTCCGAGAGTGTAGTGGGTGCTTTTTACGTGCCACTGGTACTGGCAACAGTCACACTCAAATGGTGTTTTTTATGTACCACCTGCACAGGAGTCAGTCCAATATTTTGTTCACATGCCACTGGCACAAGTACCAGTAAGGCGAAGCTGGAAACGATCACGTTCAAATGGTGCTTTTTATGTGCCACCGGCACGGGAGCGAGATTGCTGCTCTGGCAGTGATCCCACTCGGATAGTGCTGTTAGCGCTCCACTGGCACAGGTGCCAGTCATCAAATTTGGTTCAGTTTCAATCTCACTTACCCTGACAGGTCTTCGAAAAGCTGAGTTTAGTGTCCAATGAGGGAAGGTTGGCATGGGTGCCAGTCATCAAATTTGGTTCAATTTCGATTTCACTTGCCTCAACAAGTCTTCGCAAGCAGGGTTTTGTGTCCAAAGAAGGAAAGGTATGCATAAGTGGGCTGGCTACACCCTTGGTAAAGGCCACGGGTTATGGTCTCACTTGGCTTGCCATGTCTTCTCACGCACAGCATATTTCCAAAGGTCTCGGTCACGAGTCATTGCCTCGGTGAGGCCTAATGTTCGAAGGTCATGCTTCACCACCTCATCCCAGGTCTTCTTGGGTCTTCCTCTTCTACAGGTACCCTCAACCGCTTGGCTGTGGCACTTTTTCACACAGCTATCCTCATCCATTCTCACCACATGTCCATACCAGCACAATCGCCTCTCTTGCATACCACAACTGATGCTTCTTAGGTTCAACTTTTCTCTCAAGGTACTTACACTCTGTCTAGTATGCACACTGACATTACACATCCACCGGAGCATACTGGCTTCATTCCTTGCAAGCTTACGCATGTCCTCAGCAGTCACGGCTCATGTTTCACTGCCATGTAGCA
>NC_068996.1:24571400-24572795 GCF_001194135.2 Octopus bimaculoides | reverse complement strand
CTAGTTAACCTTCCTTTGATATTGCTGCACCTCTTATGTGTCCATAGCTTACACTGGGTACATCTTATAGAGTCTCTACCTATGGAGGCTATGGTTTTGGTTCCCGCAATGAGGAGGGAACCAGGCTGCTGGAGTTCTGTGATGCAAATGACCTTATGGTCTGCAATATTAACTTCAGGAAACCTGCCAATCACCTAGTCACCTACTGTTCTGGCAGACACACTAGCCAAATTGACTACATCCTTCCCAGGTGAAGAATGTACCCCACAACATAGACTAGAAATTAGTGACTTCAGGATCAGGGCTAAGTGGTTGTGTTCGAACATTGGGCCTCACCGAGGCGATGACTTCTGACCGAGACCTTTGGAAATATGCTGTGCGTGAGAAGACCCGGCAAGCCAAGTGAGACCTAAATCCAAGGCCTCTGCCAGGGATGTAGCCAGCCCACTTATGCGTTCCTTTCCTTCAGTGGACACTAAACTCCACTTACGAAGACCTGTTGAGGCAAGTGAAATCGAAATCGAACTAAATTCGACGACTGGCACAGCATTGCCTTACTGGCACTTATGCCGGTGGCACGTGTAAAGACATTCGAGCGAGATCATGGCCAGTCCCGCTGGACTGGCTCCTGTGCCGGTGGCACCTAAAAGCACCCACTACACTCTTGGAGTGGTTGGTGTTAGGAAGGGCTAGCAGCTGTAGAAACTCTGCCAAATCAGATTGGAGCCTGGTGTAGCCATCTGGTCTCACTAGTCCTCAGTCAAATCATCCAACCCACGATAGCATGGAAAGCGGACGTTAAACGATGATGATGATGATATGTATATATATTATGTATATATATATATGTATATATATATATCATCATCATCATCATCATTTAATGTCTGCTTTCCATGCTAGCATGAGTTGGACGATTTGATTGAGGACTGGCAAGCCAGAAGGCTGCACCAGGCTCCAATCTGATCTGGCAGAGTTTCTACAGCTCGATGCCCTTCCTAACGCCAACCATTCTGAGAGTGTAGTGGGTGCTTTTACGTGCCACTGGCACAAGGGCCAGTCACACGGTACTGGCAACAGCCACGCTCAAAAAGGTGTTTTCTACATGCCACCTGCACGGGAACCAGTCCAGCGGGACTGGCAACGACCTTACTCGAATGATTCTCTAACATGCAACCAGCACAAGTGCTAGAAGGCGACTCTGGTAATGATTATGCTCAAATGATGCTACTTACGGGCCATTAGCACGGAAGCCAGACAGCTGCTCTGGCAATGAACACGCTCGGATAGTGCTAAATATATATGTATATATATGTATATGTGTATATATGTGTATATATGTACACACACACACACACACACACATATATATATATATATATATATATATATATA
>NC_068996.1:24567066-24571003 GCF_001194135.2 Octopus bimaculoides | reverse complement strand
ACTATGGTGGCCAGATAAGATGTTCAACTTCACTAGAATGTTCTTCGTGCCACTCAGTAACAACTTTAGCTGTGTGAATTGGTGCATTACCATCCTGAAAGATTGCGTTTCCCTCTGGAAACAGTTCCACAATCGTAGGATAAATTTGATCAGATAAAATACTTAAATAGTCTTGACTATTAATTCTACCATGAAGGGAGACCATTGGGCTGGTGGATTTCCAAGATATAGCCCAGCAGGTCATCATAGATCCACCCTGTTTAACAGTTGGAAGAAGGCAGTCTGGGTCAAATGCTTCTTTTGACTGTCTCCACACGTATACTTGGCCGGTGGTCGGAAATAAGGTTAAGGACTCGCGTAAGAGTCTGACAGTCCCTATCTGAAAGTTTTGGTTTTCTTCCTGAGTTTTGTTTCAGTGAAGAGGGTTTTGCCTCTTTCTCAAAGGCTGTCATTACTTTCGAGACAGTATTTCTTGATACAACAAGCATTTCGGCTGTTTTTGTTATGCTAGCACCTGCCATATGAGCACCAAAAATTTGACCTTGAAAGTTGGATAGATCTGCCATTTTAATGAATTTTAATTACCTTTTTCTGATGATATCTAAAAAGAAACAGCAATTTTAGCAAAAAATATTAGGCAAAATTCTATTTATTTATTTATGCAGCTGAGGATAGCCCTGCATTTAAATTGATGTAATGATTGCATTGTTCAATTAAATGGAGCCGCTTGAAACGGTCATACTGCATCACCTCTGGATATCCTGTTGCTTATTTTGATTATATATATATATATGGGTACAGGATGTCATCAACAGTAAACAACATGAAATACAAAAACAAATGAGTTAAATACACAAATAATTTACCATATTGGGCTTCTAGACTATTTGCCTAAGTAATGTTTTCTTTCTTTTTCCTTCTTCCCTTTGTTTATATTGTATGCTCTTGTTTTGCACTCTGATGAAGATCCATTGCCTTAATTCCATTGCCTACTTTACAACTGGTGTTGGTATGTTGATGTCCTCGTATCTTAGCACTTCGGCAAAACAAACTGATAGAATAAGTACCACATTTTAAGAGATAAAAATGAGTTCAACTAAAATCCTTCAAAGAGCAGTCTAATGAGTGAAACAAGTAGAAGATAAAAAGAAGATATGCAAGTTACTATACTTAATGAGGTTAATCAGAAATATTTTTTAATCCATTGAAATGATAAACTGCAAAGGAAAGGAAATTTAATATGCTTCAATGAAAATTTCGGCACTATCATGCTATTAGCTGTCAGAAGTGAAAGTGCTCACTGCTCGTGAAGTATCTGTCTGTCTGCCTGCCTGTGGCTGGCCTGTCGATTCTTTGGCTACTGACAGCTAATACCATGACTGGCCGGAGCGAGCTATATGTCTGTCTGTCTCTCTCTCTATCTATCTATCTATTACTCGAAAGTTCGCGCGTCCGCGCTAGCTAGTCGTGAGTGGTCGATCCTATTATTTTTAAAATTCAAACTTCATTTGTTTTCTATTTTGATAAATTCTCTCTGTTGAAAATTATATTTTTATATTTTAAATAATTTGCAATTTCAGGAAATATGTTTTTATATTAAATTTGTGTTTTCTACTCACGACTAGCTAGCGCGGACGCGCGAACTTTCGAGTAGATAGAGAGAGAGAGAGACAGACAGAGATATAGCTCGCTCCGGCCAGTCATGGTATTAGCTGTCAGTAGCCAAAGAATCGACAGGCCAGCAACAGGCAGGCAGACAGGCAGACAGACAGATACTTCACTAGCAGTGAGCACTTTCACTTCTGACAGCTAATAGCATGATAGTGCCGAAATTTCTTCTCACAGGGAAGAACCGCTAAGGGAGGGAACTCTAGAAATTTCAGTTGATCAAACATAAAATTAAGACGTGATGTGTAACTTGTGCGCATGTACGTATGTGTAGGTATTAAGTCTGAACTTTGGTCACCATGGCGACATCTCTGCCTATGATCCAGCATTATGAGACATTCCTGAAAAGCATATCACATCCAAGGTTATAAATTTGTTTTTGTATGGAAATAGCTCACTGGGTAGGCAAATTGATATTGGAAAATATTCCCACGTGTGCTTCTGCATGGTAAGCATATTCAAATGCTGGTGATGAACCGAATATAATATTTTTATTCTTAGTTGAAATTTATAATTGTAATGAGAAAATACGTAATTAGAATTAATGAAAATTTCCCCCACCCCCAATGCCTACTAACCATCAAAAAACCCCCAAAAAAGACATGGGAGACAAATTTCATTTAACTATATTAAATGAGGTTGAGGTGGTAAATTTGATCTTCGGTAGCTATAGTAACATTTTCCATTTAATTTTTGGTCTGCTGAAATTTCAAGAGTCCTCTCCCTTGAATTATTTGGGAATAATTTTCACTTTCTCTTGTGAACTAATAGTTATTATTCTAAGGCGGCGCGCTGGCAAGATTGTTAGTGCATTGGTCAAAATGCTTAGTGGCATTCCTTTCAGTTCTTTACGTTTTGAGTTCAAATTATTCTGCCTCTCATCGTTTTGGGTTGTGCTCTGAGGATCAATGTAATTGGCTAGCCTCTTCAAAACTTTATTCTATTATTGATTTCAGCCAAAGGCTGTGGCCATGTTGGGGCATTGTCATTGGCACTTATGCTTACTCTTTTAGTCTTTTACTTGTTTCAGTCATTTAACTGCGGCCATGCTGGAGCACCGCCTTTAGTTGAGCAAATTGACCCCAGGACTTATTCTTTGGAAGCCTACTACTTATTCTATCGGTCTCTTTTGCCGAACCGCTAAGTTACGGGGACGTAAACACACCACCATCGGTTGTCAAGCGATGGTGTGGGGACAAACACAGACACACAAACACACATACATACATATATATATATATACATATATACGACAGGCTTCTTTCAGTTTCCGCCTACCAAATCCACTCACAAGGCTTTGGTCGGCCCGAGGCTATAGAAGAAGACACTTGCCCAAGGTGCCACGCAGTGGACTGAACCTGGAACCATGTGGTTGGTAAGCAAGTTACTTACCACACAGCCACTCCTACGCCTATATATGTATATATATAAACATATCTATGTATATGTATATATAAACATATATCTATATAAACTTTACTAATTGTTTTTTTAAACACATCCCCACTCGTAAATTTGTAAAGCTTTTTGGCAAGGTATTGAAAAGTTGTGGGCTGTTGAACCCTAAGTTGTTACAGTACTGGCTTCTTATTCTGGATGAAGTTGGCGGAATATTTGATAGTATGCAGTGGCGTTCAGACTAGCAATAAGTATAGCTTTCAATCCCAAAGGTAGAATAAGTGCTAATGACAATGCCCCAACATGGCTACAGCCTTTGGCTGAAACCAATGATAGAATAAAGTTTTGGAGAGGCTAGTCAGTTACATACTTCACAGCAGAAGCATTAAGACCAGTCCCTCTGGTGGTGAAAAACATTTGTAATGGTGCCATGCAAAAGCACCCATGTGGTGCCATGCAAAAGCACCCATGTGGTGCCATATAAAAACATCTGTGCGATGCCATGTAAAAGCACCTAGCACACTTTGTAAAGTGGTTAGTGTTAGGAAGGGCATCCACCCATAGAGACCATGCCAAATCAGAGTAGAGTCTGGTGCAGCCCCTCAGCTTGCTAGCTCTGGTGAAACTGTCCAACCCATGCGAGCACAGACAATGGACGTTAAATGATGATGATGATGATGGTGATGATGATGATGATGATGATGATGATGATGATGATGATGATGATGATGATAATGTTGATGATATATATATATATATATATATACATATATATATACTGAGGGAGATAAATTGAATATTAATTTCAATTTCAAACCCGTGGTCTAGCATATAAAAAAATCTGATAATTCAGATAATTTTTCTGAATTAT
>NC_068996.1:24562428-24566389 GCF_001194135.2 Octopus bimaculoides | reverse complement strand
ATATAAATTCGTTGTCTGAAGAATTATTAACAAGAGATGTCAATGTTTTTCTACATGTGTACTTCTGTAAGTCTTATTAAATAATAAAACATATCTAATGGAAAATAAATAATGCCAAATTTTTTTCAGTCTTCTGTTTATATGTATGTATGTATGTATGTATGTATGTATGTATGTATGTATGTATATATATATGTATGTATGTATGTATGTATGTATGTAGAGTTTACAATTAATAGGAGAAATCTAGGGGAACAATCACAATGTAGCTAAAAGTTGCTTAAGTGTCCCAGGAAATAATCCCAGGCTAGTAAGATTTATTTAGTTGAAAATATTACAATATGAAAAGGAGATGAATGCTTGAGATGTTGTTAATCCACTTATATCATGAAGTCCTCTATATATGTTTCGACGGGTGCACTCCAAAATATATATATATAATTACATATATATATTATTGATGAAGGGAGCTGAAAATGGATTTAGTATGAATCTTTATCCAGAACAATTGTTTTGACCCATCCTGCAGCTGTCCCTTAGGGATAGGATATTGTGCATCTAGTAGCATTGCATCAATCAGTACAGGCTGTGTTACTTCAGGTACCTGGTGTAAAAAAAAAGACATCCTACTAGATATTCCGAGTTCTCATTGGCATGTTGTTCTTGCTCATTCTACATGGATGACATCAGGTAGCCCAAACAGTGACTGTGCTTTAATTGGCATTCTAATAGACATACACACAAAGTCCAAATAGTTACATATATATATGTGTATATATATTTATACACATACATACATACACACACACACATATACAAACACACACACATACATACATACATACATACATACATACATACATACATACATACATACATATATATATATATATATATACATATAAAACCAACGATAGGGACAGAAAAGGGAATACATGGGCAACTTTATTGCTTATAACAATCATTTTGACACATCCTGCATTGATCCCTTGCAGGTAGGATACTATACAACTAGTTGTGGTGCATCCCTTGTATATGTGTGTGTATATATATTTATATAGTAAAAAAATGACTGCATATCATACAAAGTCCATCTTCTTGGTCTGGATTGTTTTGATTTCTGCTGTAAATTTGATACTGTGCCAGTGGCACGTAAAAGCACCCACTACACTCTTTGAGTGGTTGGCGTTAGGAAGGGCATCCAGCTATAGAAACTCTGCCAAATCAAATTGGAGCCTGGTGTAGCCATCTGGTTTCACCAGTCGTCAGTCAAATCGTCCAACCCATGCTAGCATGGAAAGTGGACGTTAAATGATGATGATGTGGTTACTATAATTGAGAGTAGTAACTCAAGTGACTGAGAATGAATGTTGTCCATGAGACCAACATAGTTCCCTTTTTCTGTGTTCTGAATAATTTTGGCACATTGCTGTTCATATTGTTGTTGTCTCATTGCTATGCAAACAGACTGATGTATTGTCACTTATATGAATTCCCAGGTCTAATATCTACACTATCGGGAAGTTGAACTGTAAACTTTTATGCTTCTTTTTTCTTCTTTTTCTTCATTTCTTTATTCTTCTTCTTCAGTCCTTCATTTCATCATTTCCTTAGTCTATACCCTTCACATTTTCCCTATTTGTCTTCGATGATGGAATATCCCATATTTTGGGATATCCCAGAAATGGCTGTAAGGCTTTAAATTTTTTCTAATAATAATAATAACAACGTATGAACCTAAGACCCTGTTCAAAGATGTGGGGCAACATGATGTCACCCTCACTGGAAACACACCCAATGACCTGATGTTTGTCGTGCCTTTGCGTTTGTTGTCCTCTTTAACAATTATATATCCGCTATATTGGAAATCTATAATGGTTCCATAACTTCTGTCTTGGCTATGAGCTTGGAGCCCTGGTAATCTGTTATGGCACCTACCAAGCGTACCTAGTCACTTGTGAGCTAAACCCCCATAGTTTGTATACATACATATATGTGTATGTGTGTTTGTGTTTGTGTGTGTGTGTGTGTGTGTGTGTGTGTGTGTGTCTGTCTGTCTGTCTGTGTGTGTGTGTATACAGGGTGTTTGGGCTAAATTTGATAATTTCTTTTATATCTCCTTTTTTCAGGAACAGCTTGATATATTGGTGATCAGTCAACAGCATTGCAGAGCATAAGAATAATAGATATAGTTGAGAAAATGTTTGCTGATATGGAGGATTGGAAGTCATCTGAATATATGGAAAGAGTTACTTGTATCACAAAGTTGGCATCATGACTGATGCTCAATGCTCTGTGAACACCGTAAAGGTTGTAAGACATGACATGGACATCCACAATGGAGAGTATGAAATTGTGGCCAGCTGGTCATTGGATGTGTCTCCAGTGAGAGTGACATCTTATTGCCCCACAGCTTTGAACAGGGTCTTAAGGTTCAATTCAGACAGCTATGTGGTCAAACCTTGACTGGAGAAGGATCTGGCTAGAAAGTCATATGTGTAGTAGCAGGATTTTGGTTCCTTGCCATACCTCTAGAAAGAATCAGAAGTGGTTATTGGAAAATTTCTATTCCACCAGCCCCAGTTTCTGGTCTTCTAATTCCCCACTCTTGTCATCCCATGGCTTACTCTGTGTGGGGCACAGCTGAAAAATTCACCATCCACTCTGCAAAACCAAATCTGAACTTGTGACCAAAATCAAGGAGTAGTTCATAAAATCTTCTGAGGGACACAGTAAGGAATGCATGTGCCAGGTTCTGGAACCATCTTGAAGCTATAGAGGAAACTGAGGGAGGTTGCTTTAAGCAAATTGTTATCTCACATCCATAATCTAGTTGCTGTTTCTCAATTCTTTAAAAATACTTTTATTTTTGGATGTGATATCGTGTTTTTTTTTTCCTTTTATGTAAATTGTCAAATTTAGCTCAAACACCCAGTATATAAATATTGTGACGTACAAATGTATAGATAAATGTTTATTAAACATAGATGCAGGCATGGCTGTGTGGTAAGGAATTTGCTTCTCAACCATGTGATTCCTAGTTCAGTCCCACTGTGTGGCACCTCAGGCAAGTATCTTCTACTCTAACATTGGAATGACCAAAGCCTGGTGAGTGGATTTGGTAGGCAGAAACTGAAAGAAGCTCATTGTATGTGTGTGTGTGTGTGTGTGTGTGTGTGTGTGTATGTGTGTATGTGTGTGTGTGTGTTTGCATCAGAGTTTGTCCCCCATCATTGCTTGACAACTGGTATTGGTGTGTTTATATAGCTTAGCAGTTTGGCAAAAGGAACTGATAAAATTAGCACCAGGCTTAGAAAGAAAATAAGTACTAGAGTCGATTAGTTTGGCTAAAAAAATTCCCAAGGTGTAGCCCCAGCATGGCCACCCAGTCAAATGACTGAAACAAGTAAAAGATAAAAGAAAAACACCACTCAAGAGTTGGTTTTAATTAGGGACAGTATGCAGCCTAAACTTCATAGCAATTAATTAAGATCTATTTCAGCCATTCTCACATTGTAAAAATCTCTTTTTCCTATTTCCATGACTTGGGTCTAGACAGCTACAACAACAAAATTCTACGAGGAAGAAAGCAGCTTTTTTTTGGTTAAGTTCAGACCATTTCTTTAAAAGATTCTTGATTCTTTTTCTGTAATGTTTGATGTGTCCAAGATAAAAATATCATAATTGGTTCTTTCTTTCTTATTTTTTCTATTTTTTTTTATTTCCTTCTTCTTTATATATTCTTTATTTCTTTCTTCTTGCTCCTTTTCTTTCTTTCTGTTTCATTCTCTTTGTTGTGTCTATTTGTTATTTGTTTCTCTCTCACCAACCCTTTCCTTCTTTCCTTCCTTCCTTCCTTCCTTCCTTCCTTCCTTCTTTCCTTCCTTCCTTCCTTCCTTCCTTCTTTCCTTCTTTTCTCTTTTTTTATTATTACTTCCAAAGGAACACTTTACCTCAGAGC
>NC_068996.1:24560327-24561699 GCF_001194135.2 Octopus bimaculoides | reverse complement strand
GTGGTAGCATTGGTGGTGGTTGTAGTAGTAGGTGTCCTTCCAGTGGAGTTAAGTAAAGAGAAGTGACAGTGGTATGACCAGGTGTTATTTACGAAATACATGCATACATCGTGTATATATATATATATATATATATATATATATATGTATGTGTGTGTGTGTGTGTATATATATATATATGTGTATATATATATATATATATATATATATATATATATATGTATATGCACACACATACATATTTACATATGTGCAAGTGTATATATATATATATATATCTACACACACACACATACACATACATACTCATGCATCTATATATACATACATGTATAAGCACATATGCTCATACATGTATGTGTGTGTGCATGTGTACACACACGTGCACACACACACACTAAGTGACAAAGGCTTCTTTTGAAAGTCATTGCTTCTATTAAGCTTATTTCTTTCATGACAAACAATTTCTATGGGCCTTGATTTTACTCAATTGTACAACATAACCTTTTATTTATGCATTTTTTGATATTTCTTTCCTTTTTTATATTTAGCTTCACACATACACACAGATACATACTCATGTGTGTATTCTTGTGTGTGTGTGTGTATGTCATCATCATCATCATCATCGTTTAACGTCCGCTTTCCAGGCTAGCATGGGTTGGACGATTTGACTGAGGACTGGTGAAACCGGATGGCAACACCAGGCTCCAATCTAATTTGGCAGAGTTTCTACAGCTGGATGCCCTTCCTAACGCCAACCACTCAGAGAGTGTAGTGGTTGCTTTTACGTGTCAAATTATAATATATATATATATATACATACAGTATAATAAGGAAAGGGAAAATAGAAGTGTAGATGTTACTTTATTCCAATAGAAACTCTATATCCAATAGAAACTCTACAACTTGTTTCCAAGCCTAATTAATTCAAACAAAATGAAATATAATCCTTTTGAAATCACAAATTAGGCTTTTATATAGATTTATATATATTCTTTGTGTTGGATTGAGCTGGTGGGGGCCCCCATGCCAACATCTGCGTTGGACACTAAACTTGGCTTGCAAAGACCTGTTGGGGCAAGCGAAAGCGAAATCGTGATGGCACCACTGTTCGAGCATGATCGTTACCAGCGTCGCCATTTTGAGCGTGACCATTGCCAGTACCACCTGACTGGCCTTCGTGCCGGTGGCACGTAAAAGCACCCACTACACTCTCGGAGTGGTTGGCGTTAGGGAGGGCATCCAGCTGTAGAAACTCTGCCAAATCAGATTGAAGCCTGGTGTAGCCATCTGGTTTCACCAGTCCTCAGTCAAATCGTCCAACCCATGCTAGCATGGAAAGCGGACGTTAAACGATGATGATGATGAT
>NC_068996.1:24559133-24559944 GCF_001194135.2 Octopus bimaculoides | reverse complement strand
TATATATATATATATATATATATATATTTAGACCAATATCTAAATTCTGTACGACTCTTTTACTCTTTTACCTTTCCTTTTGGACCCCTTCACACTGTCTACTTTCTTTCCTTTCTTTTTCTCGCTCACCCTCTCTCACATTTCTTGGCCTTGCCTTCATTCTCATCACTTTCCATCCTCTTTTACCTTCCTTGTACCTTTCTCTATGTCCCTTTCATTTCTTTTCCTCTCTTTCTTATCCCTCCCTAATTCTTCAATCCCTCTGTCCCCTACCTCTCTCCTCTCCTTCCATGTGACCAGTGTTGTGCCAAGTCTGACCTTTCTTTCTTAGTTCGACATCCATCCTTGTGACATCTCTTATATTTCGTCCCCTGACTTCCATCTCTTATGTTCCTGCCATAAGACTTCACTGCACAAACGCCAGCTTAATTTAATTCATCTTTAGTCGAAAGACACCTGTTGTTATTGTCTTGTTTGTATTTGTAATTGTGTAACATTTCTCCGTTTTTTTAATGTCCTTGTTTTCGTATACATTTGCTTGCTTTCTACCAAAAAATCTAGTGCTCTTTGCTTAGATTTTTATGGGGCCGGCCAGATTGAAGCAGTCTCGAATGTAACTGGCCAAAACTGCAGGGATGATCTGGAACTCGACTGATGATAGAAGGCTCTGAATGACCCAGCCTTGTTTTTACGTGTCCTTCTTTGTATCGTTTAACTGTCTGGATGTTTTGTTGTTGCCTGTTACATTCTTTTTCCATTTTATTTTTGTTCTGTTTTATATATATATATATATATATATATATATATATAT
>NC_068996.1:24553590-24558913 GCF_001194135.2 Octopus bimaculoides | reverse complement strand
TATATATATATAGGCACTGCCTGAAGAAGGTGATGATCTGATGCTATGTCTGTGTCTCTGCACACTTTGACATCTCTTGGTGCTGAATGCCACTTTGTGCTGATGCAGATGTAGTCGATTTCATCTTCAACACTTCCATCTGGTGAATATCATGTTTTCCTGTGGATGCTATGATGAGTAAAAAAGAAGTTACCAATACTCAGGCTACTGATTCTGCAAAAACCTTGGAATTGCTTACTGTTGTTCGTTTTCTGCTGACTGATCACTTGGCCAGAGGAGCTTTCTATATGTTTGAAACCAGTTCTGTTACTATCCAGTTTTGTGCCTTCCAGTCTCCCATGATCAGCTTAATGTCCTGACTTGGAACTTCAATACATGTGTCCTGCTGTTGTTCATAAAACACTTATTTGTCACCATCCTTTGCATCTTTGGTTCATGTATACACCTGGATCACTATTGCCTTTGAGAATTGGGTCTTGAATCAAGCTGTTATAATTCAGTCAGTCAGAATACAAAATTGTCTTATTCTCCCTGCAGATCTTCCTGCTTTCAGTCCAGTATATTTTACTTACCCACCAGAAAACTCAGTGAGTAGTGGTCAAGTTCATGAAGCAGGTGAATTGTGTTGCACACTTATACAGAGTTCAAATGCCCCGAGTGACAATTTGAGTTTTTCTTTGGTGCTCAGAAATGAACTTTTCATTAAGGCTAAGCAGTTTCTTGACTTTGCCGAGGGCCCATCATAAATTTAGAGGAAGTCTTCATTTACATGTCAGATATCGTTGATAATTTTTCTTGTTGTTTCTGTAGTGATTGCAGATTTCCTCAAATGAGTGTTTCCCTCAGTGGTTTTGGTGACAAGCTGCTCCCCTGCCAATAATCTCTCTCTCTCTACATACACACATATTATATTTGGCTTGCATGTATCATGTATGTATCTATCATAT
The DNA here is from genome assembly GCF_001194135.2 of Octopus bimaculoides. Classification (NCBI taxonomy): domain Eukaryota; kingdom Metazoa; phylum Mollusca; class Cephalopoda; order Octopoda; family Octopodidae; genus Octopus; species Octopus bimaculoides. Next base: position 24,557,966 of record NC_068996.1, on the reverse strand, counting down.
ATATATGTGTGTGTGTGTGTGTGTGTGTGTGTGTATATGTCATCGTCGTTTAACGTCCGCTTTCCATGCTAGCATGGGTTGGACGATTTGACTGAAGACTGGTGAAACCAGATGGCTACACCAGGCTCCAATCTGATTTGGCAGAGTTTCTACAGCTGGATGCCCTTCCTAACGCCAACCACTCAGAGAGTGTAGTGGGTGCTTTTACGTGTCACCCGCACGAAGGCCAGTCAGGCGGTACTGGCAACGGCCACGCTCATCTCGCTCGAGAAACCTCATGTGTCACCCACACAAGAAACAGCCCAGGGGCACCGGCAACGATCCCGCTCGAAAATCCTACAACAACCCCACACAAGAGCCAGCTCAGGGGCACCGGCAACGATCTCGCTCGAAGAAATTCCATATACACACACATAGATATACTCTCTTTTATAGTAAACAAACACATGAATATTTATAGCTCCTTTCACACATTACATCACACACAATATATTTGACCTAGATATATATAAGTTCATTCTCATATTCACAAAACTCTACAGACATGCATAATATACTCACATGCACACACATATATATATCTATATATACAATCAACATACGCGATTAATATATACAGTTGCACAAAACACTCACAGACAAGATAAATTGGTTTCAAATTTTGACACAAGGCCAGCAATTTCGGAGGCGGGGGAAGTCAATTACACCGACCCAGTGCTCAACTGGTACTTATTTTATCGACATCCGAAAGAATGAAAAGCAAAGTCGACATTGGTGGAATCTGAACTCGAACGTAAAGATTGATGAAGTACTGCTATGTATTTTTCCTGATGTGCTAACAATTCTGCCGGCTCGTCGTCTTTCTATCCAGATATAACACGTATTTAAATAGAAAACACGAATAGTTAGTAACATTAATTAAGGGAGGTAACCAAACTTAAAAAAAAACAGTTTAAAAACATCTAAGGGAGTTAACTACCATCAGTCAAGTCCATCTATGTTCTTCACTAAGGGGAGCTAACTTCCTTTTAGTTCAGAATAAATGAAAATGGAGCAACGAAGGAGGTCTCTTTACGTGGTTACAGGCCTTGCTGAAAATAGCAGTCAAATCTTTTTCAAACTTTTATTCTATAAAATAAGATAATCTTATGTTCAATGATTTTATGAACATTTCATTAAACTTTCTGATTTATTGAAATAGTTCTGATTATTTCGTTTATGCAATTTGTTTTGGAAGTCCTGATGTGAAATCGTGTGTTGAGACATATTGTTAAACTTGGAGATGGTCCTATTTTGCCAATTAATCACATGCACTACATATTTGATCTTCAGTTCAGCTTCATTATTATTATTTTAGTTCCATTGTCAAAGTTCTTCCGTCACACAACCTCTGACCTCTTCACCGACTCCCTATCTCATGTGTCTCTTGTTCTGTTTAGTTCATTTTTCTGATTATTTCACCCTTCTGCTGGCTTTAGTTTCCGTCTGAAACATAAATACTTCAATGGGGAATATTCTTAGGTAGACGTTAACAAAAAGGGTAAGGAAATCAAAATTATACTTAGAGAGCACTGTCTGAGCGTGATCGTTGCCAGAGCACCAGCTGCCTGGCCTCGTGCCGGTGGCATGTAAATAGCACCATTTGAGCGTGACCGTTACCAACGTCGACTTCCTGGCACTTGTGCCAGTGGCATGTGAAAAGACATTCGAGCGAGTTCGTTGCCAGTGCCGCTGGACTGGCTCCTGTGCAGGTGGCACGTAAAATACACCATTTCGAGCATGGCTGTTGCCAGTACCACCTGACTAGCTTTTGTACCGGTGGCATGTAAAAGCACCCACTACACTCTCTGAGTGGTTGGCATTAGGAAGGGCATCCAGCTGTAGAAACTCTGCCAAATCAGATTGGAGCCTGGTGTAGCCACCTGGTTTGCCAGTCCTCAGTCAAATCGTCCAACCCATGCTAGCATGGAAAGCGGATGTTAAACGATGATGATGATGATGATAATGTGTATGTTGCATTGCTTGTGTGCTATAAGACATGAGTTCCGGTGTTTTAGAATGTTGATATAAGATGTGTACACATATCTCCCCATGTTCAGTCATCATCATCGTTTTTACCCTTTAACATTCATATTATTCAGTCAAATGTAATATCTATTTATTCACACAATTTTGAATTAATAATGCATTATCTCACAGCTTCAACATTTCAATGATGTGATTGTTGATTTTTAGAGTGACATTTTAGGGTAAGTGCGAAAGACCACATCCGATCAGTTCAAATATAAAACATGTAAAATATTTGGGCTGGATACGACTGGTCTAAATGTTAAATGGTTAATGCCTGCTTTTTTGATGGTTGCATTGATTGGTTGGACAGAATTTAATGGAGCAGATTTTGTGCCACCAAATGCCCTTCCTGTTGCCAGCATTCACCTGTTTCCAACTGAAATAATATTTAGAAATAATACATTTCTAAATCTCTCAGAGAGATTTATGCAGTAGTGATACAATGAAGTAGTTGTATGCTATCAACTTAATGTGACAGTCCTCTGAAGGGAATAGTACTACTGTTGGTTAGACCTAGGAAGCTGCACTGCTTCCTGTCGGCCTTGACACATTTCCTGTATCCTTGTGTTTACAAGGGGGAGACAACTCGACAGCATACAACTACTTCATTGTATCACTACTGCATAAATCTCTTTGAGGGATTTAGAAATGTATTATTTCTATTTTTGAAATCAGTGAATGTATTTTGCTAGAATTATTATATGTTTACAAGAGCTTGACAGGCATCTTTGACTAGCAAGTCATGCTACTTCAGACTGATGATGAGCAAAGACTCAGAAACATGTCTCTGGATGCAGGCTTAGCTGGGTGGAGGTGCTATTACATTAAGTTGACAGCATACAACTACTTGACATAATATTGTTTTAAAATTTTGGTACACGGCCAGCAGTTTTGGGGAAGCAGTAAGTTGATTACATTAATTCCAGTGTTTTAATTGATACCTATTTTATTGACCTTGAAATGATGAAAGGCATTTGAACCCAGATCATAAAAACAGATGAAATGCTGCTAAGTATTTTGTCTGGAACACTATCACAACCAATGTAATATTTCCCTATGATGTGTAAGATTGGAAATGAAAGATGCCATTCACATGATAGTGCACTTATTTACAACTATTGCGCAATGTCAATGCAAGGAGATAGAAACACATAGAGGCACGCATGCACACACATACACACAATGATCTTCTTTTGGTTTCTGTTTACCAGATTCACTCATAAGTCTTTGGTCAGCCCATTGTTGCAGTGGAAGTCACTTGAACCAAAGTGCAACATAGTGGAACTGAACCTAAAACCGTGTAGTTGGGAAGCAAACTTCTTATCACACTGCAACATTTGTGCCTTTTGTTATAAATCAATATTGGCTTCTAGGGAAAAGTGAATAGAAATGGTAACATTTTAATACTTTTAAGAAATTATTAATGACATAAGTAATGTGAAATAGCTGAAGTTTTCTTCAAAGGAAATAAAAAAAAAAATAATGTTTTATAAATGTGTTGTAATTAAATGAAACATTGTTGGGGAAAAAAAGGGAAATAATTTAAGGGAAATATTAAAATTTATACAATAAATCTCTGAGCAGGATATAAACAGTAGCAGCACGACATCGTGAAGTATATTTGCCACCTAAATGTGGCTAACCCTTAAGGGTCAATGGTACTGTAGCTTGTAGCTCCAGGAAAACATTACCTCCAGATGGCTATTGACACACTTTCTGTGCCCTATCAGTATTTGCAAAGGGAAGTCATCTGGTGACGAGAAATGGGTTCTCTATAAAAATGTCAAGAGCCAAAGACAATGGGTAGGGAAAGGAGAAACACCAGCATCCCAGGCTAAAGGTATTTACCGACATAAGATGTTGTTATCTGTTTGGTGGGATATGAAAGGTTTAGTCCACTTTGACCCTTTAAACTCAAACCAAACGATAACAAATATCTCCTACAAGCAAATTTAGCGGCTTAAGTTAGTGCTAGAAGAAAAATGACCAACTTTGGCTTCAAGATGAAAGGTGTTCTTCCATCAGGATAATGTTTGGCCACATACAGTGAGGATGACATTCTAAAGGCTGGAGCAGTTTGAATGGAAAACGATGTCCCAACCACCATGTTCGCTGGACATTGCCCCATCTGATTATCATTTATTCTGCAGTCTTCAAAATCATTTGGATGAAAAAAATATGAAACCTGTAGACAAAGTCAGAACAGTACTGGAGGAGTAGTTTTCCTCACGGACAAGTGAATTTTGGAAGAGGGGCCTTGCAGGTCTACCAGATTGATGGAAGAGCATTATAGAAAAAGAAGGAGA